>NC_138549.1:81023534-81307518 GCF_964273705.1 Natrix helvetica | reverse complement strand
TCCCTGGGAGATTTGTCAAAAAAAATCAGTGGGCTCACACTTGAGTGAAATTTGTTGCTATGTATATATCAGCTACACTGAAGGCAGGTAATGGAAAAGAAAATGAGCAAATTTTGTTTGGTGTATGTAGCCTCATTTGCATTTTTGTACAGAATGATTTAAGACAAGCAGAAAACTTCCACATTTTGTGACAGTCAACTCTTTCTCAACAGATTTTTTTTTTTTTTTGCATATCTAGATAGTGGAGAATTTAATTCCTTTGACTAAAGTTGTCTGTCTCCTTGTCTATGGAGATTCTCAGTCATCCAGGTTATGATTATCCAAAAAGGTGCTTTTTCATGAGGCAACTGAACTTACTTGTTTTTTTCTTTTGAAGACGTTTTGCTTCTCATTCAAGAAGCTTCTTCAGCTCTGACAGGATAGTAGGGAATGGAAGGATTTATATTCCTTACAGACAGATGGTAATTTACATCCTTTTAGACGGTCGTTGAAGCACTTGGAGGCTTACCTGTGTCCTTAGGGTCACTTGAGTAGTGCTCCTGGTTCCTGTAGTCTGCAATATTTCCTCTGGAAATCCATAACCTACTCCCATACTATTCAAAGGGTGTTCACCCCAAATTGTATAGTTAAAAATCTGTAGAGATTCTCAGTCATCTCAGTCAAATTACCAGTTATCTGCAAGGAATGTAAAACCTTCCATTCCCCATTATCCTGTCAGAGCTGAAGAAGCTTCTTGGATGAGAAGCAAAACGTCTTCAATTTTCAATGTAAACATTGTGGAAGCCAATTCAATAAATGTAAAGGAAAGAAGGACTTCAAAAAGAAGGGTTAAATGTATATGGATATGTGTTTAATTGAATCCAACCAGGAACCGTGGGTTCTGTAATTACAAATACATCAAATAGAATCTTTTTTCCTCCAAGAATATTGTGACATTAGGAGTTTTTGCACATTATTTGCTTATAATAAATACATGGTGTGATAATAACTTGTTCTCTTTGATTTCTGTTTTATTGCAGATACTTTCAGAGAATGGCAGTTGAGCATTAGTATTAATAGTCTGTCTTTCTTGTTTAGTTTTCAAATGATTCTTCACACATTCCAGGAAATTATTTAGCAAGCTGCTAGCCAAGCTGTCTGGAATAAAACATACACATGTTTTACTGTCTTGCATCTGTTAATTCTCTGAAATCTCATACTAAAAATATTTTTGCATTAGTTCTGTCAGAAAAAAAAGGTAAACTGAATATATTTAATCCGATCTAGGGGGCTCAGCTGCCTTTTTTCATAAAAAATAATGTTCATCTTAGAAGCGCCAAAACCTGTCTTTAAGTCAAAAGTCTGCAAATTGCAATGGCATCTTTGATTCTATTTAAAATTATGTTTATAGCTTTCCTTGGTGCTTCTGAAAAATCAAAAACCATAGACAGTTGAAACTTAATAAAACTCTTCACTTCTGAGAACCTCACAATAGAATTGGAATTTTTTCGTGACTACTTTATGCTACATTCAGGAGCATTTAAAAACATCTTAACTTGAAACTTTTCACTATTTTTTAAATAAAAAGAATACTTTCCCAAAAGTGTTTTAGAATCCTACATACAAATTTCAAGCAGTTTCTATCAAATATAAGATTTTGAGTACGGTATGATGTCTTTCCACCAGGATGTTTGTTTGTTATAAAATTACAATTTTAAAACTATGTTGTCCATCCTTTGTAAATTAGTATGAAAATGCATACTATGCATTATTTGTTTCAGTGACGTGTGGTGAGGTTTATGGCTGGTGAGGCTGGTGACGTCATCAGGAAGGCGGGGAATGGGACCACGTGTGCTGGAGGCTCAGGCTGCCTCAGCCTCCAGTACACGTGATCCCATTCCCCACCTTCCTGAGAGTGCTCCGCCAGCTCGCGCTCCCCAGTCCTCGAAAGCGACTGGGGAACGCCGAGAACCTTCCTGCCTCTGCTGGACTTTGCGCACTCCTCGCGACTGCATATTGCAGTCACGAGGAGCGGGCGAAATCCAGCAGAGGCAGGAAGGTTCTCGTCGTTCCCCAGTCGCTTTCGTGCCTTCGTCATCCGGGAGTGCCGACAACATTTCTGCCTCTGCGGCTCCTGGGTGCGGCCGGACGGATGTATATAATATTATAATTTTTATATATATATATATATATATATATATATATCATCTATATATCTATATATCTATATATCTATATATCTATATATCTATATATCTATATATCTATATATCTATATATCTATATATCTATATATCTATATCTATATCTATATCTATATCTATATCTATATCTATATCTATATCATCTATATCTATATCTATATCTATATCTATATCTATATCTATATCTATATCTATATCTATCTATCTATCTATCTATCTATCTATCTATCTATCTATCTATCTATCATCTATCTATCTATCTATCTATCTATCTATATATATATATATATATATATATATATATATATATAGTATATAATATTATATACTATTATTTCATGAAGAGAGGTGAGGCTCTGCCTCCCCTGCCTCCCCTGACCGCACGTCCCTGATTTGTTTTAAAATGCTTTTTCAACAGTTTTGAGACTTAGAAGTTAAAGTCCCCAAAATCTTTTCATTAAGAAGTTCTTTTTGTCTTCACACACTTGGTCAAACCTTCTGCTTTGGTATAGCAATCTTATAGTTCCTTCTATCTTTCATTTACCCTTTAATCCCAAAGTGTGTGAGAAATAGGGCATTTTATTGAATTCATTGCAATTTAGATACAACTTAAGGCTACTGTCCAGTGGAAGCTTTCTTGGATTAAATTCACACTGAGCCGAACTCTATTTCCAAGTTAAAATGACACCAGAATGTACTGTATGTTGTGAGTTTTTCCCCAGAGGGCAGACATAATATAAAATGTTAAGAATAATCAATACAATGAAAGATGTTTATCAAATTTTAAACCCTTGGTTTAAAATTATTATTACTATTATGCATATTTGTGGGTAAAGGATCCTTGTTTACTTTGTTTCAACAGGATTACTTATTATTTTAATTTTGTTTTGAAACAATCATCGTTTATTAAAAAAAACTAAAAGCGTACCAGTGTGCTATTCAATTTCCATTTTCTTAACCTAATTTGGATCTAAGAGCACCACCATTTGCTAAGCATGAGTAAATGGTACTTTCGCTCTCTCCTTCCCCTCAAATATTTAAGTTAAAATGACACCAGAATGTACTGTATGTTGTGAGTTTTTCCCCAGAGGGCAGACATAATATAAAATGTTAAGAATAATCAATACAATGAAAGATGTTTATCAAATTTTAAACCCTTGGTTTAAAATTATTATTACTATTATGCATATTTGTGGGTAAAGGATCCTTGTTTACTTTGTTTCAACAGGATTACTTATTATTTTAATTTTGTTTTGAAACAATCATCGTTTATTAAAAAAAACTAAAAGCGTACCAGTGTGCTATTCAATTTCCATTTTCTTAACCTAATTTGGATCTAAGAGCACCACCATTTGCTAAGCATGAGTAAATGGTACTTTCGCTCTCTCCTTCCCCTCAAATATTTAAGTATTTTATTTCAAGGAGAATATTTGTAGCTCAAGGTTGAAATGAGGGATCCTTGGTGCCCTCTGAGCTTGGTTGTTTTCTTGAAAAACCTTTTATTACCCAAACTTGGTAACATCATCAATGCATTGATGATGTTACCTAGTTTGATAATGAAATGTATGTAAGAAAACAACCAAGCACTTTCAAAAGGAACATGCATCATAAGGTTATGCTGTTGTAAAAGATGCTCAGATATCAGTGTCACTTGTGAAATATATCAGTCAATTATTTAAGCCGAGTTGGAGAAAAGGTTTTTGAAAACTCTTATTATTTGTCATTATTCTATCATTTTTAAGAACTAGCAAAGTTTGCTTAATAGCTAAGAAAGCACATTGTCATTAAATAAACTCTTGATTCGAGTGACACCGTAGACCCACCAAACCTACAGAATACAAAAGTAATAACTTTTACTACCTTCGCTGTCAAAGCAACCTCATAAAATTGAATGGAATGTTATATAATTGTATATCAGCTGTCATACAATTCTCCTATCTATTTTTGAAGATAGCTGATCAGTATTGAAAATTCTACTGAATGGTGCAAGGTTGTGGCTCTCAAAATCCTTTGTTATGTTCCTCAGAACCCTTTCAACAGCAAATCACAGAATGGGTGGGTGAAAAAAAATAACTACTGAATTCTGAAAGAGCAGCAGGAAAACAGGTGCCTCACTTTTAAAGAGACTTAGTACACATGTAATGGTTTTAAGTCAGAAAAAAATACCTTGATTAAAAGCCCTTCCAGTGCATTTTTGACCAGTAAAACATTTTTAAAAATAAAACTTTTACTTTCAGTTGCAAAAATCTTGCTTGTCTCTGTTATACTATGCATAAAGATGTGTTAATCCCCTAATATATATGTCACCTTATTCTTGTGCTTGTTTGCAGCAGGCTCCAGTAGTTTCAGACTCATTGAGTGGCTGAAGTTCCATGCTCAGCTACCCCTAAATAGAATAATTCCAAAATAGTCGCTTTGCTATTCCTAAATGATCCACCAGCATATAACAATTCACTTCTTTGTGAATGATTGAGTGATGGCCAATGTGCTTTCGCTTGGTTTTCTGTTTTCTTGGTTTCCCCTTGTGGCTTCAAGCATGGTAAATAGTTGTTTGCCTCATTATTTGTAGATCTGTACATCAGTACAAATAGTTATTACCATTTGTTTTTACCAGCCAGTTTGGTTTAGTGGTTAAGGCCCCAGGCTAGAAACCAGGAATTTGTGAGTTCTAGTCATGTCTTAACCATGAAAACCAGTTGGGTGACCTTGGACCTGTCACTCTCACTCAACCCAACTCACTTCACAGGGTTGTTGTTGTGGGGAAAATAGGAGGGAGGTATGTTGGATATGTTCAATGCCTTGTGTTATTTGTAAGAAAAAGAAACCAAAAGATGGGATACAAACAAACAAATAAACAAATATTGCTTATGCACTGAGGCTGAATGTAAAAGAAAATAAAAATCAGATTTATCCAAGGTTGTTTTTTGGGAGGGACTTTTTAAATGACAATTTGACAAATGTGATATTAGCAAATGAAAAGAAGAAAGCTGCTCTTCAGCCTCTCTATAGATTACAGAAACACACTTATTTCTAATAAGCACCTGAACATCCACTTTTGTTCTTACGCTCTATGATTCACCTTCCAGGTTGACTTTTCCATATGATCATCATTCTGATGATTAAAAGGGGGGACAAGGTCCTTAAATGTTAGGGATGAGGGCAGGGATGCACCTACTTTGAGCGAAGGCAATAGACCCATTCAGGTTTGCCTCGGGATGGCTAATTGTTGCAACTGGGAGCAATTTAGTAATATAGAAAGTAGTTCTGGAAAGTTGGCTCTGTAAGAAAGATGGGACCATCCAGGAGTCACAGGGAAGTTGGATGCAAGGCAGGAAGAGTTTAAGTTGTAAACTAAATGGCTAGATTTCAAGATGTGGGATTATAGGTAAAAGTACACATTCTGCAAATTCATCCCAGACCTGCTGGCTCAGGTTGAAATTTTACTAACTGCAACCATAAATGTCAAGCATTGGAAAGGAAGATCAAATAGTAAAGAAGCTAGTTCAGGAGGGGAAAGAGAGCTCTAAAATATACTGTATATGAGATTCCAAATTTTAGATGCCACATGGGACAGGAAAGTGACAAGGGAAACAGAAAGAAGAAAGGAAGAATGTTAGAAACTAAAAGAGCTGCTCCCTAGCTGTGATAAATATGACTTCTTAGTAAAAGGTCAAGAAAGAGCAAAGCTTTTGGCAAGCAATGCCAATGGTAAGATTGGCAAAATTGAAAGCGGAATTATTTGGTGACTGGACTGTTTGTGCAGCAACTCAAGATACAGTAGTTAAAGTTCTTTTTGAGCTTGTCCCTATATAGTTCATATATTTGTATAATTTTTTTCTAGTGATGTAAGTAAATGCAGACTTCACCTTTTGAATTGGGGTTTTCCTTTTCATATTGGACGCATCAAAAGGAAGACAATTCACCTCTTAGAGCAGGGGTGTCCAAACTTGGCAACTTTAAGACTTGTGGACTTCAACTCCCAGAATTCCCCAGCTGGCTGGGGAATTTTGGGAGTTGAAGTCCACAAGTCTTAAAGTTGCCAAGTTTGGACACCCCTGCTCTAAGAGTTTAGTATTTCTCAGTCTTAGTAACTTTAAGATGTGTGGACTTCAACTCCCAGAATACCACAGCCAGCATGAATTCCTCACCAGGTTTGAGAAGCGTTTGAACATTCTACTGGTACAAAGGTTGGGTAACATCTGGAGAATAAATTGTATAGCAGACTGGAAGAGCTTGGAAAAACTTTGTGAGGATGTGCAGCTTTCAAATTCTTTTTTTAAAAAATAATTTCTTTAAAAAAAATTTCAAAACAAACACAACACATCCTTCTTTACATATTGTAGAAAGTGTATCAGTTGGTTACAAAAAGGATTTCGTGCATCTCTTCCACAGTTAACAAACATAATTCGTATTAACTCAAGTATTTTAACTCAGATATTTATACATGTTACCATCATCATATCTCCATTTTCATTTGACTATAATTGTTTAAATGTCCATCATAAAATATACCAAGATTTAATACATAACCGCATACTGGCATTTCATTTACTATTTCTAAAATCCTCCAATAACACTGAATCCTTATGTCCTATTCTAGCTAAACATCCATAATATTTAATAACAATGTTTTCTAATCCTTCTTTCCAAATCACTGTTTACAATTTACATCCAATTTCCCTATGTTGTACCCATACCTGTATATACGTTGTTATCATTATCCCTCCTTTATTTCACTATATCCTATATAGTGAATATCCACGGGGAGGAGGGGATGCGAGGACAGGATAAGATCCCAAGGTCGGTTGGGAGACCGCGGCTGCTGGTTACGCCCGGTCGCTTGTACCAACCCCTGCAGTCTAGGTGGACAGGTGCTACAGAGCCAGGGCCTGCGGCTGATGCTTTGCAATGCAAGGTCTGTCACCAACAAGGCCCCCCTCATTAATGAGTTGATCTCAGAGGGGGAGCTAGACCTTGCAGGGATAACGGAGACCTGGCTGGGCCACGAGGGTGGTTTACCCCTCGTGGAAATGTGCCCACCGGGTTTCCGTGCATTCCATCAGCCTCGGGCCCTGGGTAAGGGTGGTGGGGTGGCGGTGGTTATGCGGGAATGTTTAGAGCCGAGGGAGTTCACTGTCCCTCAGATACCCGGGTGTGAGTCCCTTGGTGTGAACTGGGGCCCAGGGAGGCAGTGGGGCTTGCTGATTGTATACTTGGCTCCTCGCTATGCATCAGCAGCCCTGCCCGAGCTCCTCAAGCTAATCTCAGCGACGGCAGTTGAGACTCCCAGACTTTTGGTCATGGGGGACTTCAACTTGCCGTCAACGGGAGCGGCTTCCGAGGTGGCTCGGGAGTTCATGGCTTCCATGACGGCCATGGACCTGACCCAATTAGTGCAGGGCCCCACTCATGAAGGGGGCCACACACTGGATCTCATTTTTGTATCTGAACAGTGGACGAGTGATCTGGGAATAGGGGATTTAGTCATCACGCCCCTGTCATGGTCAGACCACTCATCCCTCCGGCTGGACTTCCCTGGCGCTATCCCCCACCGCGAGGAGGCGGAACCAGACTCTATAAACTGGTACCGCCCCAGGCACCTGATGGAATCTGATAGATTCCAGACGGAGCTTGGGCCAATACCTGTAGCCTTGTCCCGCTCCCGCTCCGAGGACCTAGTGACTGCCTGGAATAGGGCGACGACTGGGGCCTTGGACCGGGTTGCGCCTTTGCGACCTCTCCTGCGGCATCGACCCACCTGGGCTCCTTGGTTTACTGAGGAGCTTAGGGTGATGAAGCGCCACAGGAGACGTCTAGAGAGCAGGTGGAGGTCCTCACGCTCCGAATCTGACCGAACACAGGTAAGAGCCTATTTGCGGACTTACCTTGTGGCAATAAGAGCAGCCAAACGTAGACATTGTGCTGCTCTTATTGCGTCCGCGGATAACCGCCCTGCCGCCCTGTTTAGGGTGACCCGCTCCCTTTTATCGCAGGGGGCGCGGGAGACACCCTTACAGGGTAGAGCAGAGGAGTTTGGGGAATATCTTCAGGACAAAATCGATCAGATCCGGAGCGGGTGGACCTCCATCAGTGGACCAGACGAGCCGCCAACAGCGAGTCTTGAGAGACCATTCTGGGAGGAGTTTGACTCTGTTGCCCCCGAGGATTTGGACAGGTTGCGTGGACGGCTGCGACCCACCACATGTTTAATGGACCCGTGCCCCTCCTGGCTGGTACTGGCAGCCTGGGAGGTGACACGAGGCTGGCTCCTGGGCCTGGTGAACGCCTCATTGGGTGAGGGATACTTACCAACCGCCTTGAAAGAGGCGGTGGTGATACCCTTGCTCAAGAGACCTTCGCTCGACCCAATGGAGCTAGCTAATTATCGTCCAGTCTCCAACCTCCCCTTTTTGGCGAAGGTTGTTGAGAATGTGGTGGCGCAGCAATTTCCACGACACCTAGACGAATCCGACTATCTAGACCCACGCCAGTCCGGCTTCTGACCCGGGCACAGCACTGAGACAGCCTTGGTCGCGTTGGTCGATGATCTCTGGAGGGCCAGAGATAGGGGTTGTTCCTCTATCCTGGTCCTATTATACCTCTCGGCGGCTTTTGATACCATCGACCATGGTATCCTATTGCGCCGGTTGGAGGGGATGGGAGTCGGAGGCACCGTTTTGCGGTGGTTCGGCTCCTACCTCTCCGACCGGAAGCAATGTGTGTTGACAGGGGGGCAGAGGTCGTCCCTGAGGCCACTCACTTGTGGGGTGCCACAGGGGTCGGTCCTCTCGCCTCTCCTGTTCAACGCATATGTGAAGCCGCTGGGTGAGATCATCCGTGGTTTTGGGGTTGAGTACCATCTTTACGCTGATGATACTCAGCTGTACATTTCAACCCCAAACCACCCCAACGAGGCTGTCGAAGTGATGTCCCGGTGTTTGGAAGCCGTCGGGGTCTGGATGGGGGACAACAGACTCAAACTCAACCCCTCCAAGACTGAGTGGCTGTGGGTACCGGCACCTCGGTTCAGCCAGCTGACTCCATCGCTGGCCATAGGGGGCGAACAACTGTCCCCTGTGGAGCGGGCGCGCAACTTGGGCGTCCTCTTCGATGCCCGGCTGTCAATGGAGGACCATGTGGCAGCTGTGGCAAGGGGGGCGTTCCACCAGGTCCGCCTGGTGCGCCAATTGCGCCCCCTACTGGACCGGAGTGCCCTGCGCACGTTCACTCATGCGCTGGTGATGTCTCGCCTGGACTACTGCAATGCCCTCTACATGGGGCTTCCCTTGGGACGCATCCGGAGACTGCAGCTAGTTCAGAACGCAGCCGCGCGGGTTATTATGGGAAGTACACGTTACTCCCACGTAACACCTCTCCTGCACTGGCTACCTGTGGCCTTTCGGGTGCGTTTCAAGGTATTGATCACCATCTTTAAAGCGCTCCATGGCATAGGACCTAGTTATCTGCAGGATCGCATCCTACCACACACGTCCCTGCGACCTATCCGCTCACACAGGGAGGGGCTCCTCCTGGTGCCGTCTGCTAGGCAATGCCAGCGGGCGACGCCTAGGAGTAGATCCTTCTCTGTGATGGGCCCAACCCTCTGGAATGACCTCCCCCCAGACATTCGAACTACCACCGACCTCCGTTCCTTCCGGCAAAAGTTAAAGACTCACCTATTTCAATCAGCTGGCCTGGCACTTTCTTAGTTTTACCTCCCGGGGATTTATTTTATTTTAATTGGGTTTGGGGTTTTAATTGTGATGTTTTTAGGATTAGAATATATTTATTTCTTAGTACAGCCTATCTCCCCCTCCAAATGTATCTTAAATGTATTTTATTATTATGACCGATTTTATTAGTATTGACTGTACACCGCCCCGAGTCCCTTTCTGGGAGAGGGGCGGTCTAAAAATCTAAGAAATAAATAAATAAAATAAATAAATAAATAAATAAATAAATCCTGTATCATAACATTTCCCCCCTAATAATCAAGACTTAACTGTATCTAACTTAGTTCTTTTTAATTAACCTTTATATATAATACAAAAGGATTTCTAATCTTCCTTTCATGGGTACCATTCAATATTCATATCCCATTATTACTTATCATAACACTACACATTATATACATTATTATTATTAGCAATTATTTAACTATATCTATTGTCACTAAATTTCACCAAGTTTAACTAGTTTTAAATTATAGTCTTCCATCTATTAACCTGTATCTTTCCAGTAGCAAAACAGTCCCATATCATTTGTGGTATCAGTCCTCTAATCATCTCCTTAATCAACTTTGTATGGACTCCTCTTAGCAACTCCTTGCTTATAAAATCTCTCATGTAATTTCGATGCCCTTCTTCTGTTTCCTTAATGAGCTTATCTTTGATTGTTGGTAGTGTTATCAATGATATTGCTAATAAAATTTTTCTCTTTAAATCCATAAATTCTTTTGTTGTTTTTTTCTTATGTATCTTGCCATCTAGGGTAGATTTCCCCTCCATTTAATTCCTCTTTCAGTATTCCACTCTTTCCATTTTCAGAGACAAACTAATCACCATAAATATCAGCAATTTTAATTTCTTTATATTCATTTTCCTCTTCGATTTTTAGGATTTAACCTCCACTTTTTCCTCTTGATAAACATCTTCAACTACTTCATCATATTTTGCTGTTAGATGCACTAAGTCTTCCAATTTCTTCTCTATCCTCTCATGTGTGTTTGATACTTTCTGTATTTCTGAGAATATCTTTTGCAGACTTAAAACTTCTTTCTGCTGTTGAAATTGTGCCATTATCTCCAGCTAACAAACACTGCTGCTCTAGCTTAGAAAGTTTTAACAAGATTAAGCATAGATTCACAATAACGTTTTATTTTGACCTTTCTCTGGTCGAAGATATACTTCAAAGGGACATCTGTATGCTTTTCTTCTTATCACTCTCTATAAACAAGCAGTGAGACCTTGAAGTGCCAAGCCAGGATAATCAATGAGAAAAGTAAAAGTGTTTCGTTTCCAGTACACAAACCTCCAGCCTCTGAGTAGCAGTGTTATTGTTGCAATGTTGCAATTTTCTTTGTTTCTTTTTGTATCTTTTTTGTATTTCAAGTTTAAAAAGTCCGATTCTGAGTTAGAGTTATGAGTTAGAAGAACACCCACAGTAATGAAAGAGGAGAATTTTAGTCCATAGGTTACAAAGAATTATAAAGAATAGTAAAAGAAAAACGGTAAAAATTCCCCACCAGCTGGAAACACTTTCTCTTTCCATATCCTTCTATTTTGGAGCCGACCCGACTTCATTAGCGTAATGGCTGGATTTTTTGTCACCGGCTTGAAGAACTTCTCTTGGATCAATCAGGGACTTTGTGATGTCCCTGAGATCAGCAAGACGTATTCTTCCTGTTAACCATCTCTGCGGGACGGTTTAGGTCCATTTGGACCACCCAGCGGCAAAAGTATCGACTGTGATCTCCGAGCATTGAGATCGCACGATGTCTCGTCGCGACATTGGCTCCTCCTCTCCAGCTTTCAAATTCTGAATGACAGCTGGGGTGAGCCAGGGATTTAAAAACCTGTGTTGATCAAATCTATGTTGTGCCTCTGCCCTGTATCAGTCGGGATGGAAAGATTCATCTTGTTGCAATTGTGATGCTGATATGCAAAGTATTGAACATATTGTGCAAGATTGCTCATGTTGTGCGTTCTCTGGTTCTCTAAAAGATCTGCACGAAGCAATACCAGAGGTGATCCCCTTGATAGCTGAATTGGACATCCAGCTATGAGGCCACTGCCATATCCCCATTGAGATTTTGTATATAATTGTCTGTTTACTTCTCTTCCGTCATGTTCTGATCATGTACTGAATAATAAAACCAAAGAATTACAGCTGTCCCAATGAAATATATTACAAAGTTAAAAACAAAAAGTAAAACAATGGTATTAGTCACTTGAAAATATTTGAGCTAATGTAATATTCACATTATTTATTATAATTAAATTGAAATCGTAACAAAATAATCTCCCATGATGAACTTTCAACTTTGTCTTATTTCTATCTGATTAACGGGTAAAAAGCTAAGTTTCTTGATTGTGGGAGATTAAAAAAGAAGTTGATTGATTGATTGATTGATTGATTGATTGAATGAATGAATTAGAAGAGGGGTGTCAAACTTGCATTGTCACGTTGTTGTCACGTGACGTATCACAAGTTTCCCCCCACTTCACTAAAGTGGGGATGGGCGTGGCCAGTGTGTGACGCATCTGGTGCGAGTTTCACACCCCTGAATTGGAAGGATGTGACAGAGATGTAGTTGAAGTTTGATCGAATGCTGGGATTACTTATGAAACTGAGCAATATGAGCATTGTTTTTCTATCATAAAACAACTTGTTTCTAAAAGTTAATCTCAAGGGATTGTGTTTTAGTTGGAACTCTGGCTATCAATTTTTCATTCCAACACAGGCAGCAAAATAGCTTGTCTTGGTTGCTACACACACACACACACACACACACACATTTTGGGGATATGAGGAGGTATTATTTTAAACCTATCAAGTAATTCCCTGCTGCTACCTTTATTTTAGAACTCAATAGAACAGTAAACAAACACAGTGGATGTAACCCCATCATCTATATGGAAAGCTCTCTGCTCTATAAACTTCATACTCAAATGCCTTTCCCTTACAGTGTACCCACATAATATTATGTTTAGCTTTTTTTCTATGCTGCAGAAGAAATGGCTGCAAAGACAGTCTTTTAGTGAGGAGGCAGGTGTGGGGGGTGGTTTTCATTGATGGGACCACATCAGAGGTGGTATTCAGCTTGTTCTCTCTGGTTTGGGCGAATCAGTAGCGGCTGCTGCAGGAGGCTCCGCCCACTCACCCCCACGTAATGCGCGAGCACTGTGCCTGCGCAGAAGGCAGCGTGCACTTAAATTTGCAAACCAGTAGGGAAGATACGTGAATCTGACTGCTGGACCACAGGTCTCACTTTGCTTCCTAGATCCTGGTTTGTTTATTTGCACAGTGCACACCCTCTGTTGTTTAGATGGAAGGAATACTGGTTGGCTCAATTGGAGTTCTTCCTATTTAGGGAAGAACTATTTATTCCTATTTAGAAAAGATTCTGAGGATCAGTGGAGTGAAAACTTTGTCCTATGTAGTAACTGCTTAGCTCTCTGCCATTATTACAACACAGACTTAATGGATATTAAGATAACTTTTTAAAATTGGCAAAAATGTATTTTTAAACTCATTTCAGTACAAATGTGTAGAATATTGTAAAAACTGAAATCTGAGAACAACAGTGATATAACTGGCTCTGTCAATTGGCCAGGAATCCTGTTGCGGGTTTGTACAGGAAATGGTTAGCAGAATAAAATAAGATTCTACTTCCACCCCAGGTATACCTTGCTCCGTTCCTCACCATCTTTTTCAATTTTCAGGATAATTTTAATGCTAATATTTATTATTGTAATATTGTAATGCTTTATTCTGTTCCTTTTACTTATTGGAAGCCACCCGGAGTCATCCCTTGGCAAGATAGGCAGCATATAAATTTGAATTAGGCTGCCATATTTTTTTTTTAAGGTAGGTACTAGATACATAATATTAACTTCCTCATGTTGGGGTAACTTTTATATGAATAAGAATTTGTTTAGTTTGTTAATTTGTATGAGAAAATTGTATATGGACATTTATACATTTCTTGTTAAAAAGACTAGAAAGATTGGAAGGTTTTTTATAACAAACAGAAAAGCAAATGTGCAACAAATCAAAATTGAAAAACTTTTCTGGGCTTGGGGAAGATATAATTAAAACTACACAGATAATGTCAAAAGGGCACACAAAAAGGGCTCTTTGTCCCTCTGTAAAGGTTAGCTTTTTTGGCAGAGCATATATGCACGTGGGTTTATATGTACAATATGGCTTGTCATACAACGCAAGATCTTGATTTTTATGAGAGGGGTGAATAAGGTTAAACAACATGAGTTATATCAATTCTAGGAATATTTCTTTCCTTGAAACCAAATTAGCATTCAGCAGTTGGTACACTGTTCATGCGATAATACTAAAAGAACTCAGATGGGAGAAAAATGACAGAATACATTTTTGGAGGAATTTTGCTTTTGGGAGTAAAAATTTAAGGTAGAAATTTAAGTGTAAGATTTCAATTTACATTTCAGAACATAAATAATGCTGTAGGCCCTATTCAAAGTCACTGAATACTAGATGGGCGGCAAATAAATTTCATGAATAATAAACAAACAAATAAATAAATATCCTTTTAACAAAAGGCTGTGTGCCTCATTTTAAAAACGAGAAAAGGGAAACAAATATGTTATTATAATGCAAGCTAATGCAATTCAAGAAGGACAGATTATATATAAAGGGATTACTGGTATGATCAAAGTCTAGTGTTGATCACATCTGGAAAAGATCAGAAAGAAAATGTATTATTTACAGGACCTGACGAATAACATCATAACTGAGTCTTAATTCGAGGGTAATGTAGGAGATCTGGTGCATTCTACCAATAAAAACATGAAAAACTAAAGAATTGCAATTTGACAGTTGCCATTTTCCTCCATGATGAAAACTATGATCTAGATTTCCCCTTGAAATTGTTTGGGAATCAGTGGCCTTTATAAATAGAGGCCTTTATAAATAAATATAAGAAGCATTCTTCTTAAAAAATTATTGCATGTAATGAATGGGAACTTCTTTTGAAAGGACGAATATGCAGTTAAAGTTTTTAGTTTACTCCAAACTTTTTCTAATTACACAGTCTTCCTAATATCTCACTTTTGGCCAAATATACCAGATGGCCAATGAATTAGAAAGATTCCTGTTTGCATCTTCATTATTAATTTTTCCCAGCAGAGTGACCATTTACATAAAGCACAGTTTTCATAAAATGTGCATGTACATGTACAGGTCCAAATATATTTATTTCTTTATATACTATCCTATTTTTTTGACAAACTTAGGGAAGTTTATATTATGACACAATTAAAAAGAATAAAGATCAATAACAAATGTAATAGTACCAAAAACATTTGATAGTGATAAGTAGGGTCTGATCAGCACTCTTCCCAAGGAACTGTTGGCATGATTTCAGTAGAAACACCTTACCATAATGGAAAAGATGATCTCTACTGATTTCAAATGATCGAAAAACTGAGTGATCATGGGTAGCTCCAAGCTGGTATTTTAAGGTTCTTTTCTTTCAACTTAGAACTGGACAGCTCTTCAAAGATCCACACTGTACTTTTCTTTGAACATTAACACATTGGAACATAAGATTCCCAAATGTGTTGTATGACAAGGAGTTTGTTTGCTGTACAGCCCATCAAAGCCATGTGTGTGGCCTGAAAATCTCTTCAAAAGTTGCTTCTGGGTTTAATTTTAAAAATGACAGACGAGATAATTTATTGATATATTCTATTAACTGTTTTTCCATTTAATCATGTGGACTGCATTTAATTTTACTCAAATTTACGTTTAAATTAAATTAAATCAAAGTCAGTTTTTGTCCTTTTTTTTCTGTCCATTTTTAAACTAGGTCTGAGAATAAACATGGATATACTGTATATAAACATATAAATATGTTCTCAGCCCTAGGAAAGGGCTGTCTTTTGTCATGTGAACCTGATAGATTATTTAATTATGCAATATCCATAACATGGCAGAATATAATAAGATTAAAATATAATTAGATTAAAATTGACATGTTAAAGACATTCACCCAGTGGTGGGTTCCTACCAGTTTGGCCTGGTTCAGACGAACCAGTAGTGGTTAGGCAGCCTGGGTTGCTGGAACCAGCAGCGACCCAGGCCTGCCACAGCCCAAACCGGTTCTTGGGGCTGCACCATAGGCGTCACCATGTTGTTCTTTGCTTCTGTGCATGCACAGAGCAATTTTTATTGCACTGTGCATGCGCATGCAGCACGCATCAAGCATGTGCGCGGGATGCAACCATAGCACACCTAAACTTTTGGCGGGCTCGTCTCTGTCTCTGGACAGATTTCCTAACTCCCTCATGGTGTGCCTAGTGATTATGCCACTTTTTCCCTAAGGACCATCATTCCCACCATTACCCTAGTTATGCAGGGTCTCTCTCTCTCTCTCTCTCTCTCCCTCCCTCCCTCTCCCTCTCCCTCTTATTTTGTTTATAAGCAACTCAGGGCAGTGAACATACTAAATATGCTTTTCTCCTATTTTCCCCACAACAATCCTGTGTAAGGTCTGTTAGATTCGGGCAACGAGAGAACAGACTCCGGACAACAGTGACTTAACAGCTCTTTATTAGTAGTAGTAGTGATCCAGCTTAGCGTGTGGTCTGAAAGCTGCCCTTTTATAGGGATCGGGTACACCTCCCATCCAATCAGAACGACCTCTAGTTCCCGCCCTAGCGGCGGACCTGAGTGGAGACTTACGGCGATATATGCTAATATCTAACACCCCTCCCCTCTTAGACGGAGTGTTCCTGTTAGTGACAGTCCTTTAAATATGTTGGTTTCTGCCTTACTCGGGTGGATCGTCTGAGTTCGGGTTGAGTTGGAGTGGGCGTGAGATCGGCTTGTTCTGCTTGTTCCGTTTCACAGTCAGGGGTTGGAAGACTTTCCTCGCTTGGATGCCGTTCCGTTCTATCGTTGATCTCCGGTTCCACTCCTGGCTCCGTGATGCTGTAGTCCTCTGCGTTTGGGGTCTCGGGTTGCTGATTTTCCGACAGGGTGTAGTCCTCGTTAGCAGATCGCAAGTTGGAGTGCGTGAGGCGACCCCGGAGTTGGTCTATGTGCCTTTTCCAATTTCTAGCGTCCTCTAGTTCCCGCAAGTATGATCGCAGACCCGTGATACCAATTACCTTTGCCGGTATCCACAGTGTTCCCCCTGCATAGTTGTGGGCGTATACTGAATCCCCTATACTAAAATTCCGAATTTTGCTTGTAGAGTCTGGGGGCGATGTGGCAGAGTAATTTGGGTGAAGTCGGTCCAGGTGAGACCGTAGACGGCGGCCCATGAGGAGTTCAGCGAGGCTTCTACCCGTTGTGGCACTAGGGGTAATATGCTGGATTAGTAGGTAATGGTCAATTCGTGTTTGCCAATCACCTGGGCCCATCCTAGCGAGGGCCTCTTTTGCAGATCGCACCATTCTCTCCGCCTGTCCATTCGAGGCTGGATGGAATGGCGCGACAAGGGCATGCCGAATTCCCTGACTTGCTAAGTACGTTTCGAATTGCATGGCCGTGAATTGAGGCCCGTTATCGGAGACCAGGAGGTCGGGCAGGCCGTGAGTGGCGAAAAGTCGCCGTAGTACCTTAATGACTGCCTCTGCCGTGATTGAAGTCATTAGGACTACTTCCAACCATTTGGAGTATGCATCCACAACTATTAGAAACGTTTGCCCCTGGACTGGTCCTGCGAAATCAATGTGTATTCGCGACCAGGGTGCTTTTGGTTTGTCCCATTCTGTGGCGGGCGCTTCAGGGGGTGCTGGTCTAGACTCCTGGCACGGATCACAAGTGGCTACCCATTCCTCTATTTCTTTGTCCATGTTTGGCCACCAAACGTAACTCCTAGCTAATGCTTTCATCCTTACGATCCCCGGATGCCCAACATGTAATGCTTCTAAAACATTTCTCCGCAATGCGTATGGAACAACAACTCGATCCCCCCACAATAAACAACCTTGTAAAACGGACAGTTCATCATGTTTTGACCAAAACAGCTTGAATTCGGGTCCCACATTTCCCTTGGGCCACCCCCTCCATACCCAAGTTTGTACTTGTCTGATTACATTGTCCTTAGCAGAAAATCTAGCAACATCCAAAGAAGAAACAGGTCCTGAGTCCAAACAGTCAATCAATAAAACCGGTACCTCGGGAGTGGGGTCTGTTAATAGTTCTGGGAGTGGGCAACGGCTGAGTGCGTCCAGGAGGACAGTGATTTTCAGCTTTTTAGGCCGCTTGGTGCGGACCTGACCTATCGTTGTGAGATAGGTTCGCATTGGTTCTCTCTGGGTCAACTCTCTCTCCACATCGGTATCCTGGGAATACTCTCTCTCGGCTCTCTGGTAATACGCCCTTTCAGCTCTTTGTGTGTATTCTCTCTCGGCTAACTCCCTCGGTTCTCTCTCTGGGCGCCCTTTGTTTTTCCGCCAAGCCCCTGGGTTGGGCTTCTGTTGGCGATACATTGGAGGCTGCCTTCGTGAGGCAGGGACTTCGCTCCGGCACACTCGTGCGATGTGCCCAAGTTTGTCGCAATGCGAGCAAACAACATTTCTGAAACGACAGGTAGACCGGGGGTGGTTCCCTCCGCAACTTGCACATGGTGGCAAACGGAATTCGGGTTTCCCCACCGGTCTTGTGTGACTGCTCCGCATACGATGGCTGTCTTCGAACTCGCTGTCCTCGACCTCTTGATCGGTGTCCTCATAATGTACTCTGGCGTGTCTGGCTCCGGTCTGGATCACGCTGTATCCGCGTTGTATGGTCTCGGATGATCTGTCCGCTGATTCAGAAGCTCTCGCCTCATCGAGTGCAATCTGTAGGCTTAAGTTGGGTTTGGCCAACAACCGTTTCTGTAGAGAAATGTCCCTCAACCCGCATATGAGGCGCGCCAGGATTTGCTCGTCCAGATCCCTGAACTCACAATGCGTTGCCGCTTTCCGAAGTGCTGCAACATATTGGTTGATTGATTCTCCCGCCTTCTGGTTCCTCGTGTTGAATTCCTGGCGGCGAACGTGCGGGAAGGTTTTGGCGCGTAATGTGTTTGCAATGTCTGTTGTAGCGCCGCCCACGATACTGCCTGTATGGGTGTTGGCTCAGAAAGATCTCTGGCCATTTCGAAAACTTCTCGGCCGCAGTAGCTCAGGAATATATTCTTCTTTCGAGAGTCCGGTACTCCTGTGTACTCGTTTGCCTCGAGAAAACACTCGAACCTCAGCATGTAGGATTCCCAATGATCGGCGATTGGGTCGAATGGAGCTGGAGGAGTGTGCATCGCCATCTTGTCTGCGTTTGAATTTGCCGCGCTGAGATGGCTGCCGGAATTTCCGCCGAATTCCTTGGCTGGATCGAATCCTTGGATTCTGGAGGTAGCTTCTTCGTCCTATCTGTCTCTCGATCCCACCTTCGTCGCCAGTGTTAGATTCGGGCAACGAGAGAACAGACTCCGGACAACAGTGACTTAACAGCTCTTTATTAGTAGTAGTAGTGATCCAGCTTAGCGTGTGGTCTGAAAGCTCCCCTTTTATAGGGATCGGGTACACCTCCCGTCCAATCAGAACGACCCCTAGTTCCCGCCCTAGCGGTGGACCTGAGTGGAGACTTACGGCGATATATGGGCTGACAGAGTGACTAGTCCAAAAGCACCCGTCTGGCTTTCATGCCTAAGGCAGAACTAGAACTCAGGGCCTTAGCCACTAGAACAAACTGGCTCAAACTGGTCCTCAAAGTGTTGTGAAGCACTCTTTCTTTTCTTAGTACCTTCTCCCTGCCTCCCAGTCTCAAATCCCAGAGTAGAATCATTTTTAAGAGGATAGGGGGGGGAAATTGGAAAGCCATCCTTGGGATGTCCTTCCTACTGTGTATAAAGTAAGCAGAATTAATTTTATTTCTCTTATTTTTAAGATTTTTTAATTCCACCTTTATTACTTTATAAATAACCCAATGCTTCAAAAACACCAAATATTCCTTCCTCATCCTATTTTCCCCACAACAACTATCCTGTGAGGTGGGTTGGGCTGAGACACAGGAATTGCCAAAAGTCACCCAAATGGCTTCCATATGTATCATTTCTTAATTATTTATGATATGCTTTTTAATTGTAAGTTTTAAAAATCTTTGGATGTTTCTTTCCAGCGATAGTGCTTTTTTCCGTAAAGAGAGCAAATGTCATAGTTTTTTTTCCCTAAAGGTTTGTTTGAATTGTTAAGTGTTGCAGTCCTCATGTGGGGGATTGCAAATCCTTGTGTCAGAAGAGCTTTAGAACATTTTAGCAGGTTATTTTTTTTTTTTAAAGGTTCACATCTTTTTCTAGGCTGGCATGGCTACTTTGGATGCTCTTTTTGGAGAAGTTTTTATTCTGAAGGAAAAGGCTGTGTGTGGAACAGTTAGAAGCAGCTTCCAAGGTAACTGTGCTAACTCCAAAAAAGACACAGCTGCTTTAACAATTTGGGGGGGGGGGGAAGATCCTTTGTATATGCTCCGGCATGTAACTATGTATTTTGCACAGTGCCTTTGTGCTTAGGAATTCTAAACAGTTTTCATTTTCTTGTGGAATCATGTATGCATTAATTCACTTAAGCGGAGATGTGATCTGCCAGCAACAGAAATCTGACATAGTTTTTTTTTTTTTAAGGATTATTGATTGTTCCATATTGGTTCTGAAGTCTTTCAGCTTTCCCTGAGCCCAATTCTAATGTAACTGTGGGTTGCATTAAAAATAAGGGGGGGGCTTTTCTTTTTTGACTAGCCATGTGTCTAAGATTGTACTGCAGGCTTCTGAAGAGGACAGGAGGACTTGAAAAGAGTGACTGTTGGAAATCTATTACAATATTAATTTAGTGGCTTTTAATAATTAATGCAGAGATAGTGGCATGGTCATAATTTGCTTCAAGAACTCCTGCTTGAAAAACAACATGATACCAGCACTTCTTTTCTTCTTCAGAGCCGTATTAACTTAAACAAGAGATACATAGTTATGCAAATTGCAGGGTTTTTTGAAAAATATAAATATGGCCGCAGTTTCTATGGGCCTTGACATCTTTTCATTCCATTCAAGCAGAAATGCTGACTGAAAGGAAGGCTTCGGCTGGGTGGAGCAGTGACCTGCAAGGCAGCGGTTGTTACCATAGTCAGGGTGAGAAGCAAGAGGTCAGTAGCAACAAAAGAAGGAATGCAATCTTGCACAAGCCTTCAATCCATACAGCTGTAAGCACAAAGGCCTCTGAATGGTAGCACAGATTTCAGGAAGCTCAATAAGACAACTTGCCTGACATGGGGATGGGCCTCTTCCTCACCACATCAATCCTTGCTCGTGCATTCAGCCTATCCTTCAGCAGTTTGATGATGCCATGCTCTTTTAATTTAATTGCCATAGGGAAAAAAATAATAACCATTTTCAAATATTATGCGAAACATGTTTAAAGAGCAGAGCTTGGAAGTTTCAAAGGAAGCCTCTAGTGCAAGGAATGGGGGGGAAATCCCAGTGGTGTCTTATTACTAATCTCATAAACCCTGATGGATGATCACTGGGTCTCTGCACTCCATACCATCCTCTCTACTTTCCAGTTCTACATCTCATCTTCACTACAGCATACTTTACTCTCAGAAATGGTAAGAGTTCACTTGCAGGAGAAGAGCTACTCTGCACCCCAGTTACCTATAAATGTTGTGATGGATAAATTAAAAAATGAGTAAAATATGTAGTATATCTAGATGGTTTTCTCAAGCATCGTAACATATGTTTAAGTGTCTTAGTAAGAGGACTTAAGGCAAAATTGAAATAAATTGATCATGGCAGAAGGGAAAGATTGCTATATAATTTACTTGGCATATCAATTGAGAAAGGGAAGGCTATATCTAGAGCCTCAATGCCCTTTTGATATTTATTTTCCCTGAAGAGTGAATACTGTAGTGAATTTTCTATTTATGTTTCTTCAATTTCTGGCACTGTTTTTTTTTTCTAATAAAAAGAGGATTGTAGCCAACCAAAATAGAAACATGGTGAGCTCCAGCAATCAAGTGAGAACAGCTTACACACGTACAAACAGAGAGGCTGTCTGGTTAATTTTACTCTTAGAAACAAGGTCCTCTACTGTATTGGAGGTTTACACCTTAACAGTCTGTCAAGAAAATTAACCCAGAACAATCAAAGTGAAAAGAAAGTCTTCTCATTAAAGCTGTGGGCCACACTTTTCAGTCTGTATTGTTATTATTTGATTTTATTACGGTTTATAGCTAGACATTTGAAAATAACGTGGATTTACAGTCCGGTGAATAAATTCCACTTAATAACTGCAAGTTATTGCCTAATTGACATGGATAGCATTATTTGGCAAGGTAAAACACACATTAAAATGCTTCATAAACATACTGTCAGTTTTTGCACCTCCTATGGGCATTGTTGTCTAATTTATATGTGGTATCAGCTACACCAGGTAGACTGGGCAGGTGAAAATGCTTCCAATACTTAATAACATTGGAACCCCGGTCAAAGTTGCATCTGTTTCATTCTCCTAAAGGCAGAACTTTCCAGGCCTCCTTTACCCCAGGCTATCTACAGTGTTATGGGAACAGCTTTTCATTAGTATAATAAAAAACCCTTCTATTACTCTATATTTCTTCCCAAATCTGTTCTAGATAGAAAATAAATTTGAAGTACAGACATAGGGGCAAAGGGACAAAGGGAATCTGATGGTTCTATCAATGGGCAGTTTTATCTGGATTTGTTATTACTTAGATGGATGGGATCCAAAACCTTGTATATTTCTGTACAGGGAGACCTTGTTTTGAGAATATAGTCTCAAATGATCACTACATGTGAATGACTTGGGAGCTTTATAGCACAGTGCTATGTATATCTCTACTCAAGCATAAGTGCACACAATGTCACGAGACTTAACTGCTGACAAAAAAAAAATCTCCAAAGTTGCAGCCTCTGGCTTTTTCACATTTGAAATACCTGTACAGTTCACGGAAGATTTTCCCCCTTAAGAAACAGGAAGCATAACTTGTCTGCTATAATATATTTCAATTCATCATTTGAAGTTGCTGAAGGCTAGATCTTGAGTTTTGTTCAGTACTTTGGAGCCCTCTGCTGTTGCTCCTGTTTTTTTTCTTTTTAATTGCAGTTTTTCTGGCATTCTTCTCATGCTAAGGTTGCAATAAACAAGCATACTACTACAAATAATTAGATGTGGCATTTATTTTACACAGAGTAAATGGAGATTATGGTTAATATGAACTTCAAGGTTTGAAGCAGTGAAATACTTTTTAATATTTTCAATTTGGTTTGGAATAGTCAAGAACTTTGACTCAGGATGGTCTCTCCTCTAATCTGTCACCCTCATCTTCTTACACTGTTTTCCTTCTAAACCGACTTCTTTTGAAAAAATGGTTGATATTGAAGGCAATAAAACCAGTAGAACTCACATTTAACATTCCATGTTTGATATGTGAACTTTGGTGAATTATTTTATTCCTTCTTTTAATTATTTCCTTGAATTTCAGATGCAACCAGGGCCGGATTTTCCTATAGGCTAACTAGGCTTCAGCCTAGGGCCTCAAGATCAAGAGGGGCCTTTTATTTTTATTTATTATCCGTGCCACATTTTTTATAAAGGTTAGTACCAATTACAACATGTTTCATTTAATATATTGATATATATCACAGTAATGATGTATTTTATTATCTCTCATGTAATTTACAAACTTAAAAATGGGAGGTGAAAGGGCCCCATAAGTGGAATAGCCTAGGCCCTAGGGCCTCTTTTCATCTAAATCCGGCCCTGGATGCAACTTAGCTTTTATGCATCACTTTCATCTTGAATATATTTTACAGAAGTTTAAGTACTGTTCTGAGAATATATAAATGCAGTTCTGCGTATTGTAAAGCTGTATTGGGGGGAAAAGGCCAGGACAGGAAAATCTGGGAAGGGGTGGTGGAACGGTATAGCATTATCTCTCCCCTAACTTTATCCAATTCCAGTTGCTGTATTTGTTTACTTTCCCAGATATTTTCCAAGCCACAAATCTATTTTCCGACTCTTTGACAGTTTTGCCTGATAGGCCCTGTCTTCACTTTTTAAATATTAACAGCCTTCTTTTTGCGTGGGATCAAGTGACTTGCCCTGTTCTCTTCACCTGTGAAATTTCAAAACTGACATGAAAAGAGCCATTGTTTCTGAGGAATGTCAGGCCTATCTTAGGAAAAGAAAGTTTTCATTTTTAGCAGGAATTTAGAGTCTGTGTGAGAAACTTCTCCTAAGTGAAGCCAATGGCATTTCTGGGCTGAACCTGGCTGTTAATAGACAGCCGTCCTGGGCTGTTGATTTCCTCCCTCCCCCTTCTTTTTTCACTTCCCATGATGAGTGGGCTGGAAAGAGAAGGAAGGTTAACTGTAGCTTGACTATGATGCAGTCATCCAGACACAAGTCCCTCTGTTCTTGCTTCTGTCTTGCACATTGACGGTACTTGTGGGCACTCGTGTGAATAGGTTCCTATGTTTAGCAAGCGTTTTGAAATAGGCTCAAGCTTTCAACGTGGGATACAAAGCAATGACACAATGTGTGAATTGACGTTTGATAGAAGGTGTCTATTTCCAGCAAAAATTTCTGAGATTAAAACAAATTGGGAGAGAGGTAGGCAAAACCTGCTTATGCCATTTTTTTTTAATGCTTAAGTTGACACGGCAAACACAGCCATACCTTGTAAGCCATAGCCACGTCCTGTAAGCCTCTGCTTATATTAACCAGAGGGTGGGCTTTTTTTTTTAAAAAAAGAAAGTTTTACTGTTTGTCCAGAGGCTTCAGTGTTTTTTTTTTATAACTTTAACTTTAGACCTGAATAATGAGCAATTTTTGCAAGACTCTGTAAGAGGCATTTTTCACCTACCCTACTCTGCCTGTGCTTTAAAAATTAATTTATATTAGACAATCTATGAAAAAAAAGTTGCTGTGTATGCTGTAATGAATCACAACCAGGGACCGTGTACAGATGGGATCAAAAAGTCACAATATCAAACATGACCATGTGATCAAATATCTGTCCTTTTTAATGTGTACTATATATGAGATGCATGTAAACATAGGTGAGACTGTGCAACCTTACGGTTAATGTTGATTTTTGACCATCTATTGGTCAAAATTGTTTTAACCATCTATTGGACCCTGGTATTGAAGAAGAAGAAAAGTACCGTATCTGACAAAGGACTGTCTTTCTATTAAGTGAACAAGCCTGATCTGATTAGGAAATGATGACACTACTGAGCTGCTTCCTACATCTCTAAGCCATTAACACAAAAATCAGAATCAAATTTTCATGGTGTGAAAAATGGCTAATAAGTATTTGCAAAAAGAATTAGTTTTCTAAATAATAGATCAAAGCCATATATTAATTTAAAACAGTACATTTTTTTACTTTGTATTTTAAAAAGCTGTAATAAAAACATATTTCATATAGCTGCTATATATTAATAGGATCCAATACAACAGTGATTGATATGGAAGATGATGGTAGAGTCATAGCAGAAAGTTCATTGAAAATGTCAATATAGTGTGAAATTCATGTAAGGAAGTAGCAAATTCCATTTCTTAGTATCATTAGGAGAGGTATAAAAAAAAGAAGCCATCACTGCCCAGGCCTAGGAAAAGACATTTTACAGGAACATCCTCATGAGCTCCGAATTTCCTCTCCCCTTCCAATCGCTGGATAATCCTACCATTTAGTGAAACTTACATTGAAATCTATAGTGAAATTACATTTGGAATACTACAGGTAGTCCTCAACTTACAATAGTTCATTTACTGACTATCCAAAATTACATCAGCATTGAAAAAAAATGACTTATGACCATTTTTCACACTTATTATCACTGCAGCATCGCCATGGTCACCTGATCAAAATTCAGATGCTTCGCAACTGGTTCATATTTATGACGGGGCTGGGTTGCTGCCGGTCCTCTTTTCCATCTCGAGGACCGGGAATCCAGTTAACAACCACCCTGGCTTTTTCTAGGACCCAAGTTGGTCCTCCAGGGTGGTCGGATAGCCAGGGAGAGTGAGGAGAACGTGCCGGCTGGAGTTGGAGGCTGGCGGTATGGGCCGGGAGCCGGAAGCGGCGACAGCCCGAGCGGCGGAGGGACGGCGACGGCCCAAGCGGCGGAGGACCGGCGAAGGGAAGTGGCGGTGGCGACCCGAGCAGCGAATTCCCGGCCGCTGCGAGTTACGAACCTGCTGGAAGCCTGGCGAGGGCCGTGTGAGGGCTGAGCGAGGCTCGAGGCGCCGGAGGCCAGCGGAAGGCCGGCTGGAGGACCGTAGGCCGGCCGGAGCGGCGCTCAGACCTGGAGCGGCGGCTGGGGGTCGCCGAGCATGCGGAGGGCCACGTGTGGCGGAGGCAGGCCATGACGGGGACGAGACGCCGGAGGTCTGCGCCGGAGGTTTGGCAGGAGGAGGGAGGCCTGTGGCACTGGGGGCAGGGCAGGGACTGCCCAGTGACTGGCAGGAGGCTCAACGCCAGGTTTGGCAGAGGATTCATCTGCCTCCTGCTGGCTGCCTGCTTGGCTGTGTCCATCCGCTCCCCGCTGACTATTTACCAACTGTCTGCCCTTGTTTACTATCTGGTTGTGTCCATCCGCTCCTCGCTGACTATTTACCAACTGTCTGCCCTTGTCTACTATCTGTGCGCGCCTGGTGGATCACCCCCTTGCCATCTTTACCCCTGCCGTTTTACTGTCCATCTGCCTCCTCCGCTCACTACCAACTACCAACTATGGGCTATCTGCCCCTTGCCGCCCACCACTGGCTTACCATCCCTCCCATCTAGGATTGTGGACTATTGGCACTTGTTAATCCTCTACTCACATGGAGCCCTGGCTTGCTAATTTATGCTAGTTATACTGGTCTTAAAGGCATACATGCCACAACATCGACAGCACCCAGAAACGATCTTGGCCCTGCTGAAGTTATAAGTTCACCATATATCTGAAGTCAGACCTGTTTTTACTGCGGGAGTCCCTCCTCTCGCAGGTATGGCCCTCCGCCCTTTCAAGGGCCCACCTTGATGACGGATTCATTAATCCAGAGAGGTGGAGGAAGCGGAGACTTAGGGGTTTTTTAACTAGATGTTTTTTAACTGTTTTAGGGGGTTCCAGGGTGGGGGGGAGGGTTAACCAGGCCAGGAGTGGGGTTAGTGCCAGGCGAACAGGTGTGGTCGGGAGGGGAGTGAGCGGAGTGAGGGAGGGGAGGGAGAATGATATTCCATCAGAGGGCCTTGTTATTCCAACGATCATGGGGAGGGTAGGTGCGAGGATAGACGAAAATCTTGTAGCCGGTTGGGAGACCGTTGCCATTGGACACGCCCGGTCACTTGCACCAACCCCCGCACTCTAGGTGGCCAGGACTTACAGAGCCAGGGCCTGAGGCTGATGTTATGCAACGCGAGGTCCGTTGTCAACAAGGCCCCCCTCATTAATGATCTGATCTCGGAGGGGGAGCCGGACCTTGCAGGGATAACGGAGACCTGGTTGGGCCACGAGGGGGGTTTACCCCTCGTGGAAATGTGCCCACTGGGCTACCGTGCATTCCATCAGCCACGGGCCCTGGGTAGGGGTGGGGGGGTAGCGGTGATTATACGGGAGGGTCTGGAACCGAGAGAGTTCACTGTGCCACAGATATCCGGGTGTGAGTCTCTTGGCTTGAAGTGGGGCCCAGGGAGACAGTTGGGCTTGCTGGTTGTATACTTGGCTCCTCGCTATGCATCAGCGGCCCTGCCTGAGCTCCTCGAGATGATCGCAGAGATGGCGGTTGAGACCCCCAAACTGTTGGTTATGGGGGATTTCAACCTGCCGTCAATGGGTGAAGCATCCAAGGTGGCTCGGGAGTTCATGGCTTCCATGACAGCCATGGACCTGACCCAAATAATTCAGGGCCCCACACACGAGGGAGGCCACACGCTGGACCTTGTTTTTGTCTCTGGCCAGTGGACGAGTGATCTAGGAATAGGGGAATTAGTTATTACGCCCCTGTCATGGTCAGATCACTCATCTCTCCGGCTCGACTTCCCTGGCGCTACCCCCCACCGCGGGGAGGCGGAACCAGAATGTCCTAGATGGTTCCGCCCCAGGCGCCTGATGGAACCGGATAGGTTCCAGACGGAGCTTGGGCCACTTCCTGTAGCCCTGACTCGCTCCCGGATGGAGGACCTGGTGGCCGCATGGAATAGTGTGGCTGCCAGGGCCTTGGACCGGGTTGCGCCTTTGCGGCCTCTCCTGCGGCAACAAACCACCCTGGCCCCTTGGTTTACCGAGGAGCTAAGGGTGATGAAACGCCGCAAGAGATGCCTAGAGAGCAGATGGAGATCTTCACGATCCGAATCTGACCGAACACAGGTAAGAGCCTATTTACGGACCTACCTTGTGCCATTAAGAGTGGCCAAGCATCGGCACTGTGCCGCTCTTATTGCGTCCGCAGACAACCGCCCTGCCGCCCTGTTTCGGGTGACCCGCTCCCTCCTTTTACAGAGGCCGCGGGAAGCCCCCCTGCAGGGTAGAGCAGAGGAATTTGGGGAATATCTGCAGGACAAAATCGCTCAAATCCGGAGTGAATGGGTCCCCCTCAGTGGTCTAGGGGGGACGTCGGAGGCGAGTCTTGAGGGACCACTCTGGGAGGAGTTTGACTCTGTTGCTGCCGATGATATGGACAGGTTGCGTGGGAGACTGCGAGCCACTACATGTTTACTGGACCCGTGTCCCTCCTGGCTTATACTGGCATCCTGGGAGGTCACACGTGGCTGGCTCCTGGGACTAGTGAATGCTTCACTGAGTGAGGGGTCCTTGCCGGCCGCCTTGAAAGAGGCGGTGGTGAGGCCCTTACTCAAGAAGCCTTCTCTGGACCCAGCCGAGTTAGCTAATTATCATCCTGTCTCCAACCTTCCCTTTTTAGCGAAGGTTGTAGAGAGTGTGGTGGCACAACAGTTCCCACGTCACCTGGAGGAAACTGATTATCTAGACCCGTGCCAGTCCGGTTTCCGGCCGGTCACAGCACAGAGACGGCCTTGGTCGCATTGGTGGATGATCTCTGGAGGGCCAGGGATGGGGGTTGTTCCTCCATCCTGGTCCTATTAGATCTCTCAGCGGCTTTTGATACCATCGACCATGGTATCCTACTGCGCCGTCTGGAGGGGCTGGGGGTGAGGGGCACCGTTTTGCGGTGGTTCTCCTCCTACCTCTCCGACCGGACGCAATGCGTGTTGGCAGGGGAGCAGAGGTCGACCCTGAGGCCGCTCACTTGTGGGGTGCCGCAGGGGTCGGTCCTCTCGCCTCTCCTGTTCAACACGTATATGAAGCCGCTGGGTGAGATCATTCGTGGTTTTGGGGTCGAGTACCATCTGTACGCTGATGATACTCAGCTGTACATCTCCACCCCGAACCACCCCAACGAGGCCGTCGAAGTGATGTCCCGGTGCTTGGAGGCCGTACGGGTCTGGATGGGAAGCAACAGACTCAAACTCAACCCCTCCAAGACGGAGTGGCTGTAGTTACCGGCACCCCGATTCAACCAGTGGGCTCCATCGCTGGCCATTGGGGGCGAGCAACTGGCCCCCGTGGAGCGGGCGCGCAATTTGTGCATCCTCCTAGATGCCCGGCTGTCGATGGATGACCATGTGGCAGCCATGGCGAGGGGAGCGTTCCACCAGATTCGCCTGGTGCACCAATTGCGTCCCCTATTGGACCGGGACGCCCTTCGCACAGTCACTCATGCACTGGTGACATCCCGTCTGGACTACTGCAATGCTCTCTACATGGGGCTCCCCTTGAGATGCACCCGAAGACTGCAGCTGGTCCAGAATGTGGCCACACGGGCAATCACGGGGAGTACTAGGTACTCCCATATAACACCTCTCCTGCGCGAGCTGCACTGGCTACCTGTGGTTTTTCGGGTGCGTTTCAAGGTATTGACTATCATCTTTAAAGCGCTCCATGGCACAGGACCTAGTTACCTGCGGGATCGCATCCTACCCCATTCATCCCTACGACCAACTCGCTCTCACAGAGAGGGACTCCTCCGGGTGCCGTCCACTAAGCAATGCCAGTGGGCGGCGCCCAGGAGTAGGGCCTTCTCTGTGATGGGCCCAACCCTCTGGAATGACCTCCACTCCGATATTAGAATCACCACTGACCTCCGCTCCTTCCGCAAGAAACTCAAGACCCACCTGTTCCAACTAGCCGGCCTGGCCCAATCATAGTTTTAATCTTCAACCCTCCTGGCCGGTATTTTAAATTCCTGGGGTAGATTTTTAAGTTATTTTAATTTTTATTACTATTGTACAGATTTTTATTTAATTTGTTTTTACGGGGTTCTGATGTCTTTCTATGTATATGGTATTTTAACCTTTGTCTGTACACCGCCCCGAGTCCCTTTGGGGAGAGGGAGCGGTTTCTAAATTTAATAAATAAATAAATAAATAAATGACGGTTGCAGTGTCCTGGGGTTATGTGATCAGCTTTTGCAGCCTTTTAACAAGCAAAGTCAACGGGGAAGCCAGATTCACTTCACAACCATTTTATTAACTTAACAACTGCAATGATTCACTTAACAACTGTGGCAAGAAAAATCGTAAAACGGGGCAAACTCACTGAAATGTTTCACTTAGCAACATAAATTTTGAGCTCAATTGTGGTCATAACTCGACTATCTGCATATACAGCTTTGGTCACTACACCTGAAAAAAAACATTGTAAAGCTAGAAAAGGTACAATAAAAAGAGAGAACAAGCGTGTTAGGGGATACAACAGGTTACAGTTCATTTTGGTTAGGACCAAAGATGTATAAAGGGAATTATGATAGATATGGGTCATAGGAAATCCATTTCCTATCCTCATCTCTGTCTCTTAGCCCCCTCGGCGTTGTCCAAAGACGCTTCAAGGGAGCACAGATCGTTGTTACCTTCCTACTGAAGTGGTACCTATTTAGCTACTCACATTTGCAAGTTTTTTAATTGAGTGGTGCAGTGGTTTATAGGTGGAGCTCTCGCCTCACAATCAGGAGGCCGTGGGTTCAATTCTAGGTAGAGGCAGATATTTCTCTCTCTGAGAATTACTCTGAGCATATATTTGCTAAATAACACTCTGTGTTGGCGACAGGAAGGGCATGCAGCCAGTAAACACTCAGCTCCATTCAGTTGCCCAGACTCCACCCTAAAATGGATTATGGAGTCACTAAAAGAGGATGATGATGATTTGCAAGTTTTTGAATTGTTACGCGAGTTGGAGCGAATAATGCGATCACGCCCCTTGGTGTCTCGAACCCGGCTGTCAGTTTTCCAGCTAACAAGCTCAGTGCGTTTAACCGCTGAGCCATCACCACCCCCAATGACTAAGTTTTTGTGTTAAATGTCCAGTAAGCTGGAAGAGAACAAAAGTAGAATGTTGTAGAAGAGAATGTATGTCAGCCTTCATACGCTTAGCATTTAGTGTCAGGATATTGCCCCCAACAATCTTGGTCCTCATTTTACTGACCTTGGAAGGATGGAAGACTTAGTCAACTTTGAGCCAGGTAGTGGGAAGAGTCAGCCTGCAATACTGCATTCTAACTACTGTGCAAATATGGCGCTTATATTGACATTGTAAACCGCTCAGAGAATGCTGTAAGTATATAAGTCTAAATGCTATTGCTATTGCTAGTATTTCCCATAAGAAATGATGGGAATCGAGGACCTGGAATGTACTAGTTAAGAATACTGTTTATGGAACATATAATTCCTACATAATAGCGCCATATTTGGCAATTACTTATCTAAAAATAAAAATATATAAATATAAAGAAACTGTCAAGTTCAACTCTGGCCCTGAAAAGCACACTCATCTGCAACTTTCCTATGGAGTCACAGAAATGGATTCCCATTGCCTTCTTTCAGATGTGTGTGTGTGTGTGTGTGTGTGTGTGTGTGTGTGTGTGTGTTAAGCCACGGGCTCTGTTCCTTATCAGTTGAGCCAGGGAAATAGGCATGTATTTATGTTACAACCCCTGGTATGACTAAATATGGGAGGAAGGTCACTACTCCCTCTTTCTGTCCTTTGGCTTATCACAATAAAGTCTCCCTTTATTTATTTATCAGTACAAATATAACACAAATATAAAAAGACAACATTAAAAATAAAAAATATGGTTTTCTGCCTGCATGGTCTTCTGTGATAAGCCGAAGGACAGAAAGAGGGAGTAGTGACCTTCCTCCCATATTTAGTCATACCAGGGGTTGTAACATAAATACATACCTATTTCCCTGGCTCAACTGATAAGGAACAGAGCCCGTGGCTTAGTGGCTAAAACTCCTGCCTAAGATATATACAGCCCGGGTTCAAATCCCAGTAAGGGTATGGCTAGCTGATGAGAGCTAATTAGCTCGAAATAGATCTATACTAGTCTCCCTTTATTTATTTATCAGTACAAATATAACACAAATATAAAAAGACAACATTAAAAATAAAAAAAATATGGTTTTCTGCCTGCATGGTCTTCTGTGATAAGCCGAAGGACAGAAAGAGGGAGTAGTGACCTTCCTCCCATATTTAGTCATACCAGGGGTTGTAACATAAATACATACATACATACATACATACATACATACATACATACATATATATTTCAACTCCCTAGGTCTACAACTTCATAAAAGCAAAAAAAAAAAAAATCTTGTCTTGTATGAAACAAAATATAACCTTATGATAGGTCTGAAATTAAATCAATTATGAGATAACAACAACAATGAATGAATGGGATCAGATTCACAAAATTGGGAAGGCAGAAATTTCCCTGATAAAAATCTTATTCAAGCTACAGGAAGGAGGAGATATTAACTGAAGAAAAGGCACAATGAAAAGGCTCTCTTCCTCAGGCACAACATGCAATGTCTACTTCTGAACATTTCTGTAGATGAATCAACATTTAGAAAAGAATGCTGGAGAGCTTTTCAAAGATCTGGGACAGTGTATTTTGTGTTTAAACATCTGAAGCAATATGACCTCAAAAATGAAGATACTTATCTTGCACTTCTATTATGCCTATTAAAATTGCCTCTTATTCATTAGTCAGTTGAGTAAATTGTTATGCTAGGTTTCCTTAGCCTGACATTATCCAGACTGAACAGAGGCCTAGAGATGGGAGGTTGATGAGGGAGGAAGGTAAAACTGGCAAAAGAGCATTGTGAATGTATCTGTTGCATTGAGGCATGGATGAAAAGGCTTGCATTAAAATTGCCTGTTTTTTTCACCATCTTGCTGAATTTGGCACTTTCCTTACAGCTTCCTCTGGGATTCCAGAGCTCAGAATTCCTGACTAGCATGTCTGACTGTATTAGCTGATTAAGTTTTACATTCCTACTGGGTGCAGTCACCTGTCTCTTCATCTTACATGATATGTATTTTTTTTTTAAAAAAGGATCTTCGATTATCTGATCAAGAATAATGTAAATTTACGGGCCAAATAGGGAAGTCATCCTTCCGCGCAGGAGGATTTCAAAAGAGAAAGCAAATTAATGAGCATGAAAATTACAGCATTCAGCAGAACAGCTGATCTTTTTAATCAGAAACATTAATTTTATTTGATGGGATTTTGTCCTTGTTTATATTTGAACTTGCTGGTTGAAAACATCCGGAAATTGATAAATGGTTCAGCATGGCTTTTGAATTTGTGCATGGTTGCTTACAAAATGGAACAAGTTAATGCAAGTTGAGGCGTCCAGTCTGTCATGACTAAGTATCCAAGATAACACATCAGCAAATGAAACATACTATTCACAGACATAATCAAACATCATGCTAGATGCAGATTGCTTTAATCAGATTGGATTAAGCCACAATGACTTGGTTCACATTATACTCTCGATCAAACATAAACAAATCACATTTGTATTCATGTAATGTTTGAGTCCAGCTGTAATGACAGATATGTGTTTATATTTAATGTGTGTAATTTAAAAAAGAAAAGAAAAAAAAGCGTGCTGAGATATCAACCACCAAGAGGATGAATTTTAATTTTATTTTCTTCCTTCTCCACCACAGTCTGATTAAAAGAATGTTCTAGAGAGAAGATCCCTCTCTGGTGTCCTGTCTCATGGAAATGGATCCTTTAGCCTTGCCCCATTCACTCTGGCAGCGTACCTCATTCATACTTGGCATCCTATGTCAAAGCACAATGCCCTGGCTTGAGCTATAGTTTTTCCTTGGAAGAGCTATAAAGTATGCATGAAAGCAAAGCAACTAGAAACATTTGATAGATAATTTATAATTTTTAAAAAAATCTTTACAACTGAATAAAAGTGAGTTGCACATTTAAATCTTTTACTTCTTGTTTAGCTCCCCAGCTATTTTTTTTTAAAGAAAGCTAGATTAAGATGAAGTTAAAAAATGGTGCCCAAGTATTGGTTTATGATGCATTCAGATTATGATCACCGGCCACAAAATGTGACATCCCTGTAGCAATTTTAATCAAGTAACTTCAATGTATTTTAAAATATAAAAGGTGGTTCAGGGAAAAGAAAGACAGAAGTTGTTCAAGCTGGGCAGCAGAATTAGAATTCACACACCTGCAGAAGCAGAGGCTTTCGCTAAAAAACACAGTGCTCTTTTAGGTGAAATGGGGGATGTTACACAAGAAACAAGGGGGGGAGGGGCTGAGGCTCAGCCGGTGGATGGGAGAGAGGATGCAACAGCTAGAAGACTAAGATCACAAAAGTGACTTGGAACACTATTGCAATTGTTGCTACAATGTACTTTCATGGAAGTGATACAAAATAAATGATTGAAACATACTGATGATTTTGTGTTAAATTTAAAACTGCTAATACTTAGGTAAATGTTGATATTTTTCTATCATTGTTTGTAAAAGTTGCAAGACCTGGGGGGGCTTCTCCCCCCCCCGCACGATGTAGCTGTCAAAATGTTTTATAACCCTATAACCCTTTTTCCTTGAAATTTTTTTAAAAACCAATAAAAATTTGAACAACAAAAGAAGTTGTTCAAGCTACGATCCAGTCTGACTCACTGGTTTTTAATGTCCAGGAAGAAGCAAGTGACAATACACAAAATAGTGTAACTTTGAATAGATTGTTCTCTTTATGTGCGTGAAGGATTTTCCAACATGTGAGCAATTTTAAAACAGGTATTTATTTATTTATTTATTTTCCTTTTTTAGACCACAGATCTCCAGCAAATCTCCAAGTGGTTTAAAGCAATTCCATTTTAAATAAACAAAGCCAATACATAAACAATAGCAAATAAAATCCCATTACTTAATGATTGCAATCCTGGCCAATCCCATTACCATTGTTAACAAAATTTCATTGATCTTTAGGCTAGGTCAGGGGTCTGCAATCTTAAACACTCAAAAAGCCATTTGGACCCATTTCCCACAGAAAACACCGAAAGCCACAAAACCTGGGTGGATGTGGCCAACTCGACATCAATCACTCCCACCCAGTCACATCACACACACACACCCAGCCACGCCGACACAGATTTTGTGGCTCTCAGTGTTTTCTGTGGGAAATGGATATCTCCCTCTCTCTCTCTTTTTCTCTCTCTCTGTCTCGCTCTCGCACTCTTCCCCCCCCCCCGTCTCATCTCTCTCTCTCTGATCTCAGGCCAGGCGAGGAGTTACTGGAAGGGGAGGGCAACAGGCGGGGCCAACCAGTGGTGGGTTCAGCTGACAGGGAGCCACAGCAGGAGGATGAAAGAGCCACATGCGGCTCTAGAGCCACGGGATGCTAACACCCGGGCTAGGTTCCACTTTGATCCAAGTCATCTCTGTCAGCTCCAAATTCAATAAGGTAAAGGACTGTCTCCTCTTCAGCTTCCTCCACTTGCCTACCCTCCCCCCCACCCGCCGCCCTTTTGGCTGCTCTCATCTGTTTCACAGACTGTTCAATATAACGTATACAGTTTTCTTTTTCAATTAAGCCCCACATAAGGGTAAATGAAATGGTATATTGCTCGGTATTTTTTAAAAACAAAACAAAACAGTAATTTTACATTCTTCATCTCATTATCATGATTTGTTTAACATATTCAAGACATGGTATGTGAAAGCTGAGCTTCTAAAGTAACTGCCACAAGTTAGAGTTGGCAAGAATTTCTGTAACGGTGGTCATAATGTGGAATTATAGCTAATTGCCATACCTTGGACACATTACTATCGATTAAAGAACATTTTGGCTCAGGTTTGAAAGAACACCAAGAACCCTTCACATTGCTATCAGCTATTTATATTTGGTGGTAAGTCATGCTTTATTTTTGTTACTGAATAGGTAATAGTGGATTAATTCACATGCTAAACCAAAAGCTGTAGCTTATATATTACGCCAAGCAAACATCGGGCATTTTAATTATAACATACTGAAGATCCATTTCCAAAATGACACCTTATTAGGCACCATGCAAGGATGTCAGAAGATGTCACAGGTAGTCTTTGTGACAAAGATGTCACAGGTAGTCTTTGTGAACAACTTATACTTCCAAAAAGGAACTGTGCACATAGCTATTGCAACCTCTACAGATGGTAATACTGACATATATAACCCCCATGGCAATTCACAAAACAATAATTCATATAACCAGGCATTGGCATATCCCTAGGCATAACAGTATCAGCATATCTGAAAAGGTCTTCCATTACTTTATCTTGTCATCAGAACAAGTTGAACAATAATTTCAGGAGAACCAAACTCATCCTCAGTTGAGCGTCCATTCATGCTCAGAGCAACTTAGACAAGAGTTTTTCTGTTCTGCTTCAAAATTGCATACTATGTCTCCTTGAATCCTGGCACACTCCAGCTGGCTGGAGTGTTAAGCAGTTCATTGGCTACTTGTAAAGGATTTAGATGTAGTCCTGAGAAGGAGAAGAAAAACTGTTACTCAGCCCTGGGAAAAATAGAAAACATGTGAAATTTTTAACAGGTCCTGCCTTGACTCTTTGGTTCTTAAAAGGAGCAGTGAATAGACTTTCAAGATTCTGTTAATATTCTCTACAACATATAAAGTAGGATTCTAACAATCCATGTGGCATCTGTTTCTTGACTTGGCCATCTCTAGTTTCTTTTAAAAAATGAACACCTTTCAATTGAGCCAGTGCTTACGGTACATTTGAATGTTTCTATAGGTGCCTCATTTAGCAATCAGAATTGGGATTGTCAACTCAGTCATTAAGCAAAGTGATTGCTAAATAAAACCACTGACTGCATATTATCCCACTTTGCTTTACAGACCTGCAAAGGCCATAAATGCAAGGATTCATTTGCAAGTCACAAACTTGCTTTTTTTAAAAATCACCACCGTAACTGCAAATGATGGCTAAATGAGTCAGTCACTAAACAAAGGCTACCTGTATATCTTCTTTTATTAGCACAAATAATGGGTTAGAATAGAGAAGATTACCAGATCAAACAGGGCAGACACTCTGTTGTTTTAAATCTCGATTTTTATTTTCTCGAATAGATTTTCTTGAAAAATAAAATGCCACAGGGCTGCAGCTTAGAGATTTGTTTGTCTGCCCACACTACATTATACTATTTATTTATTATGATCATTTATTTTGATCACCTACAAAATAAAGCAAAGGTAAAATGATGTGCTAAGACAAGCTGGAGGTTGTAATGGGAGTAGCCTCACCAATTTGGCATTCCTACCATGGGAGATATTTTGTGAAGGCTCACCCCTAACATACCCTTAGTATTCCAAATGCATCCTAAGTGTCCCCAAAAGATGAGGAATTCTTATTATATGTCCCCCCTCGCCCCCTACGAAGGGCCTCACATTTTTTTCATCTAATATTATCATCAGCAATTATATGCAGATCATTAAAATTGTCTCAAGACCGATATGTAACTAACGCAAGACTAAGATCTTTCTTATTTATAAAAATGTATAGTCTGACAGCTGCATCCCAGGTGGTCATGACAGAAAAAATTACTCACAGAAGTCATGTCAGCATTTCTGGAAAGAAATCTACCATACAGGAAAGACTTATAAATGATCTCCCTTGCTACAGTACGTTCTTTATAAATGCTTATAAGAGGGGGGGGGGGGGGACCGAAAAGGTTGAGTATATTTAGAACTGAAACTTTGTGGTTGAAGTGTTAGGAATAAGTTGCCTCCCAAAAAGCAATCCAAAATAAAATAATTCATGTGTTAACAGACACCAGAACACTTGTTAAAATAAAGTTTGGCAGAGTATACATGTTTCAAGAACTGTATGTAGAAAGGGTGTATCTTGAATCAGTCTTTTAGTGGTCCTATCTTTTCTGAAACAAGTTATCACATTCTTCTGTTGAAATATGACACACTGTGGAGGGACCTAATGAAACAGCATTGCAATTAGTTTTTAACTTTCAATTGCTTTCCAAGTTCTTTGCTAATTCTGTTAGATAATTCTTATTTTTATTTCACAAGGGAACTGGATTGAAGATAGGGCGTGAGTTCATAGATAATACAAAATTACAATAACTTGCTTGATGTTATCCATGATTCCAGAAATTGTGCACCAAGCTGTAGTTAATGGCTTAATATGATATGGAAACCCAGACATTTATGCTATCAAACGCATGTTACTAATAATGTTGTCCCCAGTTTATGATCACCATAATTTCTTTTACAACTATTAACAATTTCTTCCTTTTGGCATTCACTTCAGTTGAACAGCAGATTGTGGTTTGATGCCTACAATTGGAAACAGACTAAATGAAGAACAGAGCAGCTTGCTGCAGGATGCATATGAATAAAGTCTTGCAAGTATAACTTGTCTACTTTATAACTTGTTCCCTTTTATTTTCGCGCTACTAGTGGTCTTCCCAGAAATGGTTCTCCTATGATCCAGCTGCAGGGAAAACAGCAAGGCATCTCACCAGATGTACAGGAAGGAGTGGGCAGCTGCACAAAGGAATAATGTGGCGTACACACTTTCCTTAATGAACTTGGAACTGGGGAATATGTGCTTCCTAAATAAATTTTTCAACAATATGATCAGGCATGGAGGAAGTAGAAAGGTCATCTGACCCAACTGTAAATGTTTTAGGCAATAGCATTATTTCAATTAGCAAGTGCCGGGGTGAAGTGCAGGTCTAGAAGCTTACGGATGCATCGTATTCTGTGAATCCGCATTTATGACTCCCACTTTAGTTCAACGTTTTGCATCAGATGCTGCTGCTATTTTTATTGTTAGTCGCACAATCAATCAGATGTTTAGACTGGATTTGGCATTTTTATTCATTTATCGGGTCCTTCCCAAAGACCTGGAATACGCAGATGTCCTTGTTGTTATTATTAGTTTTTCCTTTTAAAATCTGTTATAAAAGGTATCATTATGCACTGAATTTAGCAAACTCAAAGGAAATGTCTTACCAAATTCTGAAGTGTACTTCTGAATTTGCAGAAGGTTCAAGCTTCTATGTTTTCTAGATTAGGATAAAAATAAACATTATGTAAAGGGAGGGGCTACGCTGTTCTGTAATCTGAATCCTGATCGATTTAATATTTTATTCAGTTATACATCTTGTAACCTATCAACATTTCTGTTGCAAAAACACCAGCAGATTGCTCTACTGTTTTAAACAAAAAAACCCATGCACATCTGGGAGTGAGCATGAAGGCAACTATTTCAGATAGCTTGGCTTTCCTTCTTAAACGAGCTCTAGTTCAGGATAAATGTGCGCAAATAGTTTGCAGCAGCTGGCAAGAACTCAATATAATCTAAAGGCTCAGCCTTATTGTTAGGCAGACTAAGGCAACCATTGCGATTTTTAAAAGATAGCAAATTCTCATTTAATTTGTGCTTTTGGGATTCCTGCTTCAAGTGCCTAGTTAACCTGGCTGACAAAAAATTGAGTGGAGTGGTGCCATCTGTTGCTTTGCCTCAAGCAATAAAATGTCGCAGGCCAAGATGGATAATCCAGCCAGTCTCAAACTCACTATTTGGGGGTCAGTAAATGATAGTAGATTCTGGTCAAGACTGTCTTCCTTTAGCAAGTCCTCAGCTGTCTAGGTTTAAGAAAAAGTATATTGGAAACATTATCCCCATCAATCAAATTGACACCCCTACACACACACACACACACACACACACACACCTCTTACAAAACTAGTCAAATATCTGTGATTGCTGCTTTGACTACTGAAAAGACAGGATATAAATTATGAAGAAGCTACCCATTTAATTCACAATATTTGAATCTTTAACATTTTTACTGTATTCATTTCTTTTCTAGCTCTTTTCTGTCTCGAGATAGAGCAAATGGCAATCAATCTTACCAGGCCTCCATGCAACAAAACGTATTCCATATTTTCTCCAATACTATTTCAAATCTGCTTCTTTGCATCCTATCAGAATAGCAAAGCCTGACTTAATTTAATGTAAATCCCAAAGCTTTCAATATACTTGATATAATTGTGACTAATGAGTTTTGGTATTGCAACCTTAAACTGCTTGACTCCCAGGGGTAACCTAGATGGAAATGAATCCTGTTGAAGAAATCCCATTCCAGATTTCAACACCTTCATCCTCATTGGTAATGATGGTGAGCTGATGTTCTATCTGGGCTGTGTAAAAAAGAAAAGAAAACACACTGCTGTTTTACCACCCCCACCACTTAAGACTAGAAAGGGAAAATGGGAGTGCTGATGCCAATTTCACTTAGGTGCAATATTTCATTGTTTCATTAACATGAATTCCAGATTTTCAGAATTCCAGTGGTGTGTATGTCTGTGTTGTTTATATGTATTGTATATAAACAAACACACAGACAAACATAGACTATCTCAATAGAGATAAGGTACCAGTGTCTGATAAGGATGCGTTATTTATATATAGGACAAAAACCAAACTAAAATAAAAAGAGGGGTTTATTATTTTGAAGAAAGTACATTTGACATAGCAATTGAAGGCAGAGGAAAGTTACCTTTTTGGTGGGCCAAGCAGTGGCTGGTATTTGCATTCCTGCCATCAAGAAGTAACTATTGACCTGTACTGGCACTAGGACAAGAAATCTGGTTGTGTGGATCAACCCTAAGTTTACTAAGCCAGAATCTCAAGATTTATTTTTAAATCTTTATTTATTTTTTTCAAATAACATAGCCCAAAGCTGTATGGATCATAAAGTCTACCAGGAGTGCCATATTTTGAATAGAATAGAATAGAACAGAACAGAATTCTTTATTGGCCAAGTGTGAGTGGACACATAAGGAATTTGTCTTTGGTGCATATGCTCTTAGTGTACATAAGGAGAATAAAATCCATTCATCAAGAATAAAAAGATAGAACACTTATTAAGTGTTACTAATAAGCTATCAAACTGTACTAGGAAACAAATAAAAACAATATAAGTTGAAAGATACAAGCAAATGTGGTTATGCCTAGAAATAGCAAGCCTCCAGCCATTTGGGATGGTGCCCACATCTGAAACCATCTTATGAACAAAAGGATTGCAATGTCTTGTCACTAGTTACAAAGCACCATTTCCTAAAAGGTAAGTTAGTGAATTGTTTTCCCACCAAAGCTGTTAGCCCCTCAGGATCCCATCCCCCTTCCTCTTCCAAACAGATCTCTGGACCATTTTTATTACCTTAAAAATACTTTTGAGGCTCAGCGATAGGTAGCATCTAACTAATTTTGTCTGGATTGGGAAGATAAACTGACGAGTGCTTAAATGGGAAATAATCAGGGAATTCTAGCATTGATACGGTGGGGGGGGGAAAGCATTCTGGAAAAAGGCAATGACAAGCCACTTCCAATGCTGAGGTCATGAATGTACCAGGAGCTGAGCTCAACTCAAAGTAGCCCTTAATTTTCAAAGCTGCCCTTATGGTATTACAGGTAGTCTTCAATTTATGACCATAACTGAACCCAAATGTCTGTTGCTAAGCGAAAGTCATTGTGAACTTTGTCCCATTTTACGACCTTTCTTGCCACAATTGTTAAGTGAATCACTACAGTTGTTACGTTAATAACACTGTTGTTAAGTGAATATGGCTTCCCCCATTGACTATGGTCAGAAGGTCACAAAAGGTGATCATATGAGCCCGGGGCACTGCAACTGTTCACAACTATGAACCAGTTGCCAGGTGTCTGAATTTTGCTCACTTGACCATGGGGAGGCTGCAACAGTGGTAAGTCTGAAAAATGGCCATGTCACTTTCAGTGCCTTCGTAACTGCAAGCAGTCACTAACTGAATTGTTGTAAGTCGAGGATTACCTGTACTCTTCTGCCTCTCTACTAAAGTTGCTCTGCCATATTAATATGTTACATTTTTAATCCCACTCTTTCTTTATAAATAACTCAAGGCAACAAATGTTCCTAATACACCCTCCCTCATTCTATTTTCCCCACAACAACCAACCTGGGCTTGTTTGAGCTGAGAATGTGACCTGCCCAAAATCACCCAGAGCCATTATGTCTCACTAAAATGTCTGCAACCATCTCTAACAAATCAACTACAACAAAACATCGAGTGATTTGGCATCAATGTGATTTTAAGACCATTGTGTAAAAGCCACCATTTTTTTATTCCAAGTAACAGAGCAGATCTTTTAATAAGACTGGAGATTCTACCTCTCCCAATTCCTGCATAGCAGCCATTCAAGCCCTGGGTTCAGGGTGTCATGCAAATCCAGATAACCATGCTGAAGCTTTTAGTCAAGTAAGAGCAAGGAGAATGGAAACAAGTTTAATAAAGGCATAGGCCTGCTAGACAAAGCAAAGACAAAGAGAGATAGAGCTGGCCATGGTTAACTGGGTGAAATGAGTTGTGTTTCTAGGGGGTCTCAATACAGTCTATTGAGTTAAACTGTTGTTACTCAATTTTTTTCCCCGTGCCCAGAGTCCTTTTAGTAGACAGCTATATAAATTGAAGAAAGTAAGAAAGGGAAGGCACGATTTCTCTAACCAACATACATGTTTCTACCCTGCCTGGAACTAGTTCCATAAGATCAGCTTTCTCTCCATTGATTGAATGGAAAACATCTGACCAGGATCTCTGCAATCTGAAATCATTTAGGCTTGTTATCAAGCAGGTTTGCTTTCAGCTCACAGATGCAATTGGGCACCTTCATAATCAACAAGATCTGGTGTTCCTTATAGATACTATGCTTACAAATTGGATCAGCAGATAACTTTTGAAACTAAACCAAAGTGAAACCATTTCCATAAATGTCTATGGAGATTCTCAGCCATCCAGGTCATGGTTGTCCCAAAGGTGCTTTTTCAAGAAGCAAGTGGACTTCTTCAGCTCTGACTGGATGGTGGGGAATGGAAGGATTTATACTCCTTGTGGACAGCTGGTTATTTGCATTCTTTTAGAGAGTTGTTAAGGTCACCTGGAGGTTTACCTGTCTCATCAGGATCACCTGCGTGGTGTAAATGGATATGGAGTTCTTGGAACTGTTGAAATATGAACCAGTTTCTGTTCTGCTTCAAGCGTTGTAAGCTTGCTTGGGGCATGCAGTTAATTCCATGCAGAATCTCTTTCAGATCAAGTTTATTATCAGGCATTCTTAATAGCAAACTTGCAGTTCAGTGTTAAAATACTTCTGACTTTCTATGATCTGTCCCATCACGTAGTGTAAAAAAACGATGAATTTATCCCAATGCTGAGCGGAGATGTAAAACGCTACTATTCCGGTTCACAAAAGCATTTAAACTGCCCGGCTATAAACTTTGCATGTGGGTAAGATGCCCCAATGGCCAATCATAAATAGAGATGTGATCACATGCCATGGAACTACATTTCCCATAAGGCAATCTCTGCCTACAATTCCCATGAGGTAGTTTCTTAAAGGAGACAGTCCTTAATTCCTACTATAGCTGTATACTACTGGGGCAGCAGAGTTTCCCATAAGATTTTGGGGAGTTCTTGATGGTCCATAAACTTGTTTCTTTTTCTCCCCGACGGGGAGATTTTTTCATGTGGATCTCTAGATAGGAGAATAAAGCAGTAACAAGTTCAATTTGAGGAAGCTCGCTACAAAAGAGAAGAGCATCCATGTGCGGATATTGCTGTCATATAAAAAGCAACTCTCAACTAGACGATCTCTTTTACTCCGCTCCATATTCAAACTTTCGCGGCCATTCCCCTTACTTCTTAGTTTGAGAACAGACTCTTTGGGTTGAGAGGCTATTCCCATAGGGAGTTCCAATTCTCGCGAGATTCCCAGGGCCTCCGCGTTTTGCGTTTCGGTCTACGAGCTTTCAAGCGCAAGATCGCCAGCGGGCCTTGCAAACGGAGGCGCATGCGCAGCGTCAACCTCTCCGCCATTGGTTGGAAAATATGGCGGTGGCCAGTTCGGAGATAGGTGGTCGGCAGCTGCGACCGGGAAAAAGCAACCGGATCCTGCTGGTGCGACATTTGCCCGCCGTATTGACGACCTCGGAGAAAGAAGAGTTGCTGAGGCACTTTGGGGCTTCGTCAGTGCGGATCCTTTCGGACCACGGCAGGCTGGTAGGGAAGAGTCACCTGGGTGCATGCAGGGTTGTTTATATCTTAAAAGCGTTATCGAGTTTTCAATAGTGTAAGTCCCGGGATGGCGTCTCCTGGATTGGATGCATACCTGAGGTGTCCTCTCTCCTCTACCTGAAGTACGAAATATATTTATTTTAACGCCGTTTATTATATTCCACCCAGAGTCGCGCCTGTAAGATAGTCGGCAACATAAATTTGATAAATAAATACCTCCTATAAGTGCCAGAGATACAACTGTCCCGAAGCTAACGAGTCGTCAGACAAAAGCAACAAATTTGATTAAGAGAGTGACAGAGAGAGAGAGCAAAAGAGCGAGGCTGGAAATCTAAAGGATCACAGATACAAATATATTCAGAAAATGATGGTGAATTCAATCACGATTATATAGATTATTTGAAAAAGGAATGAAACAACCTGCACTTTGGTTGTGGCGTAGAACATGGTTTTTTTTCTTTGTACAAAAGCAAACTTATGCCTGGTTTATTTTTCAGAAACATACAGCTTTTGCAACTTTCCCCAATGAAAATGCAGCTACTCAGGTTTGTATTGGACTTTTAAACTAGCCCTTCCTCATTGATTTCATTCTCATACTTGTATAGCACTGTGTGCCCATACAGCAGAGTCAGGTGCCCTGGTGCATTTCTACAGCAATGCTTATACATAAAATCTAATGTGAAAAACGATTGCTTGACTTGTGAACTTCTATGTAAATGCAGGCTGGTGCTTGGTATGCCTTCCAGTTGATACTGAATTTTAGACACTAGCTGTCATAGCCAGCCATGGGATGTTGGAAGAGCTATTAAGTACTTATTCTAACATTATCATATACAGGTAGTCCTTGGCTTATGTTCATTTAGACAGTGACCATTCAGAGTTATAATGGGCTGAAGAGATGGTCTGAGGATCATCGCTAACCCTAACCCATGCTTCCTAACACCCGATTTCATCACTCTCCCAACTATTAGCTAAGATTCCCACTTGTTTTCATTTAATGACCAATGCATTGTGGGGTTATGATGTTAACTTGGACTACTAAGGATTGCCTTCACTAAGTGATAGGGTCACATGTTTTCACGCTTTACAATTTCATCGCTTAGCATGAGCCATCTTGGTCCTACTTGCTGTCATACCCCAAGACTGTCTTTATTCCATTTTATTTTATTTAAGAGTGCACAGTAGCACTAATTGTGGTGCAGCACTAATTTTTCTTCTATTCATCTCTGATTCATCTTTATTCACATATTGGTACTCTTCAACTTTTCTCCAAGCTATCTCAATTAGTTATGAAATTATATTAAACTGATATAGGTAAATGGCATTCACCAATCTTTACTCCATATTGTAGTTATTGCTTCAAAAAGGTGTGCTGTGAAATCTTAGGTGTAATAGTACCAATAATTATGTCTATGGTATTTTCAGTTGTTCCATTATTTACACAAATATGTTAAGTCATATATCACAAGAAAGTGTCTGTTCTATGGACGAGCAAAAAAATGTGGATGTCATTTACTTATGTCAGTTTCAACATATTTCAGAGCAAATTAGGATTAGAAAGTGGAGGAGTACCGTTCTTTTCTGTGCAGTGTTTTTGTTTTGTTTTGTTTTGCTACAATGCTCAGTTCTAGGCAAATTAGAAGAGGGGGAAAATGAAAAGCTTAAAAAAAATCATTGATCCTTTTCTTTTAAAATAATATTGGTTCGTCTATCTTATTGTTGTATTCAATTTATTTAAGGCTTTATCAAAACTACATCAGCTCAATCTTCTAGGCCACACTCTTGTAGTTGAATATGCAAAGGATCAAGAGAGTGGTCTTGCAATTAGCCAACCTTCTGAAAAAGACAAAAGGTATGTGAACATTTTAAACTCAGTAGCTGTATAACAGCTGGTGCTTGGTATGCCTTCCTTTAAATACTGCAAATAGTTAATAACATATCCCTTCACACACACACACACACACCCATCATGTGATTAATATGTAAGGATCCATACTCTATCCAAATCATATTTTCATTACTGGTAATAATAATATAACTAGTAATGAAGTTAAGATTGTCTTTTTCCAGTTAGTGTTTTTATCGCTGATTTTATAGTCCTGATGATACCTGTAAACATTCAAAGATCACATATTTACAGGAATATTTTATATTACTGATTAAATAATGGAGCATAACAAATTTAAATAATGATTTGGATATTTGATTAATGTATTGTCTACTAATAATTTCATAGAAATAGCATAACTTACTGATGCATATGTATTTGTCCTTTCTTTAATGTGTTTCTTTAGAGAGAAAAAAATTAGACAGACTGGAATAACATGAATGAGAAATTTAGAAATTTTGCTTGTTGAATGAATATTAGATTAAATTCAGCCTGCCACATAATGTATTCATTGTTTATTGGTATTATTGTTTAGTCCTGAAGAACCTGTCAAAGAAGAGAAGGGACAAAAAGACCTAAGCTGTCTCAGAATTGAAGGTGGAGTTGCTCCTAGCCATGGGTTAGTACCTGGTTGTGATCATGTTTTAAGATTACTTCATCATAACCTCAAACTATTTGAATGCATGTAAGCAAATTTGAAATCAGTGAAGGACTCTGATTATTAGCTTTGTAGATCAACCACTTTCCCTTATACCCTTAGAAGTACAATATTTTCCAGAATCATTCTACCTTAACATTTATATAGGATTCCCTCCCCACTTTTCTTTGGATAAAACTTGTGTTAGATCTAAAAGCTGGAAAGCAACAGAATGCATACTTCCTGAAATCATCCCTGCACCCCATCATTAGTTGATTTGGTATTCTAATGCCCCCAAATTTAATTTTGGTAAAGATGTGTTAAGAGTATGCTGATTTCTGAATTTTTTTTCCCAATACAGTTCCTTTTCGGTATTGCCATTTTACAATGGTTGAGGTCTAACTTGCCAATGTTTGTGTACATCAGCACTAGAACATACTAAATGAAATATTAGAGGTGGTGCAGTGGTTAGAGTGCAGTACTGCAGGCTACTTCTGCTGATCACCGACTGCCAGGAGTTTGGCAGATCAAATCTCACCAGGTTCAAGGTTGACCCATCCTTCCATCCCTCCGAGTTGGGTAAAATAAGTACCCAGATTGTTGGGGGCAATGAGCTGACTTTGTAAACTGCTTAGACAGGGCTGGAAAGCACTGTGAAGCGGTATATAAGTCTAAGTGCTATTGCTATTATATATTGAACAATATAAGGCAGCGTTTTAGAAATTACCCTTCATTTCAAAAGTAGCTTCCATGTGATATTAGAAAGACAAACACAATGTTTCCAAAACTAACAATACAACCTGTAATGTTTCTTTTAAGTATGTTGGCGGGCTATTGGCTGTGAATTTTAACAGGATCACATAGAAAAATGGTAAAATTCCAATAGAGAGATACAGCATCAATGAAGCAGATAAATAAATAAATCCAAGACTATATGAGGCCAGACTGTGCAGTCTGTGCAGATGTATAACCTTGAATATTTAATGTGCTTAATCAAGTTAAGACACCAGTCCAGAAAGCAAGAGACCATGAGTTCAAGTCCTATATTAGTCATGAAACCAACTGGGTGACCTTAGGCCAGTCATTATCTCTCAGCCCAACTCACATCACAGGGCTGTGGGGAAAATAGAAGGGGGAAAGTGTCCTGGATATGTTTGCTATCTTGAGTTATTTGTAAAAATAGATGGAATATAAACAAATATCTCATTGTTTTCTACAGGTTAACATTCCCTATAAATTCGTGCCTCAAATATTTGTACCCCCCACCGTCCAGTTCAATCTTAACCAACATAGCAAATGCTTTGGCAAGTGTTCCTAAATTCTATGTACAGGTAAGTGTGTATAGCTTTTTCTATTTGAATATAATATTCAACAGTATCGACTGCTTATTCCCAAGTGTGGCAAAAACATTACTTCTGGGTATTAACTGCTTAAATGTTAGTTTTTAATGAATTATTACTTTAAGGGACAAATTTAATAGGTGGAAAAACCTCCGGTTAATGTGTATGTTCAGTATTTGATAGAAGTGATAAACCTATTTTCTTTGGGAACAAAGTAGAGATCATTGTATTCCTTCTATGCCTTTGCTGTCTTTGGTCCTCCAAAATGAAGGTTTCACACTTGGCTATAATATTGTAGCTCACACAGATGCTAGAATACCTTTTCAGACCTAAAGGAATCTTTTGTAAGATGCTTCTGATCTACAGTTTTTATCTGTTTCTATTTATTAATTGATGATTCCTAATTTATTGATAAGAAACACTTCTTTTTTTCAGTATTGATTGGTAACTTCCACATTTACTCAAAAGGAAGATGAATCTGGATTTAAAATGATCCATTCCAAAAACGAAGAGCAGTTACCCTTTTACCCACCAATAAATATAGAGGGAAAAAAATTACCCAGTTTTTCTGTCCTGTCAACTTAAGGTTACCAAGGCTAACTGAATCCAATCCTTGTAGTTCCTTACTGCCTAAAAATGTAACATGTTTATGAGGCCAAAAGAAAAAATAACTGGATACCGAAGGTAACACCCCATTTAGGCATTACAGAAAAGTTTAGAATTCAATAGGAAGCAATCCCTTTCATTCATCATCTGCAAAAGCATTAAAAGTCATATCGGCTTTTGGTATAGTTGCATTTAAACAAGGAAGTAATGGTTTAAAATTATGTAAATTTCAAGCATCGCCATCAGTAGACTTTGAGCAATAATATTTTGTTTTTCAAGTTCTTTGTTTTAAAATCTGACTTTTAGGCAATTATTATAATTATTTAATATTCCTATTTTAATTATTTTAAAATTGCACATTTATAATCGTTTTTAGAAGCTTGGACCCATCCTAGGCACATTTATTCTGTGCTCAAACCATTAATTTGCTTCATTTTACGCCGCTGTTTTTGGAATGACAATAATTGCATTATTGCATTACTGTGTTACTGTATTGTATTAATAGATCATTGTGGTTTAAAATACGTTTCTATAAACCTGCCTTTCAAAGATGCTTAAACAAGGTTATTTAATTTCACATGAAGAATCTTTCCCTACCCTTTTCTCCAATTCCAGAATTTGGTCATCAAATGCAAATTTCTACTTAGCTGTGCAGAGTGTGAAACAGTTGTACAAATCTGTAATGCCTATTGCTGAATGTGGAATGCTTGAAGTACTATGGCAAGGCAATGATGTAATGATCAGGAGCATAATTACGTGAATCCCTTGCAATATTTTTAAGAATTGCTGTTTGAATATTATGCTACTATTCCATTTCAGGTTCTGCATCTTATGAACAAAATGAATCTTCCACCTCCTTTTGGACCAATTACTGTACGGCCACCCACGGTAAGGAACTTTACTGTTTACAATACTGGGAACAAAAGCAATTGTGCATCTAGAGCATAATTTTAATTTACATTTTCTCCCTGAGGTTAGAGACCAGAGTATTGATAACTTTCTTTTAAAAGCTGTATGAGCGTACCGGAGATTTTAACTTTTTCTTAAAATGGAGAGCGTTGTGAAAACCTATTTTAGAAGGTTGCAGTAAAAAATTTGCCACGGACCCTAAAATGGAAAAGGCTTGGTTTCGGCCTAGCTCAAATTTGCAGTATCTTGTTGAGTTTTCTACCATTTTTTTAGTCTTTATTTCTGTTGCTCTTCTCCATGGTGGAGCAATGGTTGAAGTATTCAGCCCACTGTGGAGCATCTCTCAAAATAACTGGAGCAATTTTGATAGTCTTCAGATATTAGGCTAAGTATCATCTGAATAATCCAGAATAAATGAAGAATACGAAATTGCAGTTTGTACTTTCTGTTCCAACTTCTCATTGCAGTCAAATAGTTTTTTTTTTTTTAAAAGTTGCATACACAGAAGAATGTTTTTCCTAGTCCCCTTTTGGGCTTCACTCTGATGTAATTGTTGACTTTCCATTTGGGAATATATTGCAAATGTGATGCAGTAACTTTGGTCTTTGGCTTTATGATTGCATGTGATGTAGTTTGTGATAGGAAAGGTGACTCGATAGATCACAGTGTGATATTGTATAAGTGTGTACGTTTATGTGTGTGTAAGAATTCCTGCATTTAAATGATTACTTGAGAGGTGGTTTAAATAATTAGAAGTTCTATGTTTTACTCCGTTTAGTATGAAGAGTACTTCCCTTTGCCACCTCCTATTCCTCCTTTACCTCCCGAGGAGCCTCCATTGCCTGAAGACGACAGCCAAGACTCAAATAAAGATGAGTCTGAATATGAAAGTGCCGATGAAGAAGAAAAAGAAAGGTTGATAAGACTGCAGCAAAGTGCTATCTTTTGGGTGCAGGTTTTAGTTTCTTTTAGCCTGTAGATAGTAAAATTTGGAGTTCCAAATTAATGCTAATGTCTGTAGCATTATACAACCTTGAAAGTAGTAAAATCAACTTCTTTCAAATATATGCGTAGAACTGCAGTTCAGGGTTTGCCTTTGGCTACAGTGAACTTAAGTCATACGAGTCATGGTTTATTTGCACCTCTTCTAGAGCATGGCAACATAGAAACCCAATCCTGCTACTTAGATACCAACTTTGGTTCATTATCCAGACTTCATAACTATTGAGGCATTCTGTTTCTTTTGGGACTCTGCACTGAACTGAATCCTTATGTGATTCAGAGAAGAAATTGCAAGTAAAAAGGGATAGGCCCCATGCTTAGGTTTTAGCAGAATCGTTTTGGTAGATTTTCTGCTATCTTGGGCTTTCAAGCATGGGAGAAACTAACCTATAAGAAAGCATAAAGCTATAATTAACAATTTTTATTTTCTGTGCTATAATGATCTATTACAGTATTGGATCTCTTAGAAAGACATTAACATTTTACACAAGAATCGGCCCCTTACTCCTTCTCCTTCTCCAAAATGTTAATATTTATCTAAGAAGATAATAGAAAAAAACATTTTTCTGTATAGATATAAAAAGTTAACTATATATTCAATTTTTAGATTTACAAAATTGGTGGAACTAGCGACACTTCAGCCAAAACGACTGATGCCAACAAAGCAGCGTCACACAAGAAAAAAAAGAAAGATAAAGGACTTATTAAATGTTTCCCTAGTTGCTCCACCCAGGTATGACACAAAAGTTAATGCACGATATTGCCAATTAAACCTCATTGTACACTTGTGGATGTCTTGAATGAAAGACTAATTGCTTGTTGACCTACAAATAGCACATTAAGCCAGTTTTGCCAGCTTGTATTATAGATCATGTTTGGGGAGCATACTGTGCCTTATATTTCTATATAGAAAATAGTATATTTTCTCCTAGGATATGTACATTAAATGATTAAGAAAGCTGTTTTGTTGAATTTCTGTGTAGCCATGTTATTCTGTAGCCAATAATTGGCCTGAAAGTCTAAGGCAAGCTGTGTGTATGTGGCTCATGAAATCAAAATTCATCATCATATACAGTATATGTGATGTGGATCATAAGGAATATATATTATTTTCAATTTCCTGGGTTTTGACTCAGTGACAATTGAAAATACCAGCTTAAGCTGGTTTTGGAAAAAAATATTCAATATGGATTTTTTAAAATAATAGCAATAATTTATAGCATGCATAAAGTCCATGTTTAACATGAGGCTGTAGCTTACATTTTTGTAGAAAACATTATAAGTTTAATTTAGCATATAGTGGCTTCTGTTGGGACAGAAATACCTTAACTAGAATTATTCATGAAAAATGATGGGTTGAGATTTGACTTCTCTCCCAGTATTAAACTTCTGTCTCTGTGGCCTGTAGGTGCACAGGGGAACTATAACTGAGTTGAATTAGATCGCTACTCCACCTGCTTGTCCCTGGATTATTTTCCAGATCTTCTTACTTCAAGCATTATAGATATAGACTATTTCTTCAGCTTCTTGACTCGCTGAATTGAGCAAATATTCAATCAGAAAAGTTTTTTTCTACAGGGATACACAGAGATGGCAATTCTATCTCTTCTGAAGAGCAAGTTTTAGAATACCTGATTATAATAATGAGAGCCTGTCCGAGTTTTGTCTCAGGATTTAATACAATTGTTCTAATGCTTGAATAGTTTTTTTTTCCCACAAGCATGTATTTCTAAATTACCCTGAATATTCAAAAGAGTGATCAAAACCATAGAAAAATATATTTTCCTTAATAAAAAGTGTCTATGGAGATTCTCAGTCATCCAAGTCATGGTTATCCTGGAGATGCTGTGTTCTGGCTGAACAGACAAAGCTTGGTGAAACATTTTCAAGGAAAAAACCAAGAAAGTTTGGCACATTTGGGTTCATAAAAAAGTAAAGTTGCCTCAATATTATGCCTAATGAATAAAAATTGAAGATTTATGAATGAGATAGACAGTCTCTAAATTTGATTGATAAACAAACAATTACACGTAAGCCGTCGTTCACTGACCAGTCGCTTAATTTTACAACCAAACTTTGGAGTTCAATTGTAGTTGCAAGTCAAAGGCCTACCCGTATACCTTAATTTTTCAAATTACATTGTTCCACATAATCTGTAGCACACAAAGTTACTTCAGAAAGGAATGCCTGCTGAAAGATACTAGATTGCTTATTGTCTGCTATTGTATAAAAGATGAAAATGTTTTCAAAGAAATGTAAAATGGTTAGGAGATGTGGGGGGAAATTGTTTGGCAATTTAAAAAAAACAATATGAACTTCATGTTTTGTGAACAGTCATTTGCACCCAGCACTGACAACTTCAGATGTGTTTGAGCAGCCACAGACTATAGGAATCAAGAAGATTGAATTTAACATTTCTTCAGAGACGCCTACTATTCTTCAGAAAAGCATGGAGAAGGAGCACAATGATGGTACAAAATGAGTGTTTGCTTACCGACAACTTACAATTTAGATTTTTTGTGGTATGCACTAGTGTGTGAGGATTGAGTCAAATTGCTAATCCCTGTGATCTTTCTCTGAGGAATCAGCTAGTTGGGCTTAGGCAAGCTACTTTCTTAACTTCTAGTAGAAAAAATAATGCCAATAGTGATTGTTAAAGTTCTGTAAGCTTTAAGCATTCTAAAATATGATGTTAGCGTTAAACATAGAGTCCTTGTTTACTGACCATTCAGCGATCATTCAAATTTACATTGGCACGAAATAAGGAGTCTTATGACCTCCTCTTAAAGTTGCAGCCATTACAGCATCCCTGCAGTCATGTGATTGCAATTCGGGCGCTTGGCACCTGGTGTGCATTTGGGACAGTTACAATATCCTGTTGTCATGCAACATTTGTGACCTTCATAGTTGGCTCCCAACAAGCAAAATCAGTGGGGAAACTGGCAAGAGGTCGCAAGTTATGGTCACAAGACATCACACTTAATTGTGAATGATTTGGTTAACCATCACAGCTGGAACTTGATGAGATACCATAAGTTGGGTGTGATCACACGATTGTTCACTTTATAATTGTATCATTAGAATTGCCAATCCCAATTGTGGTCAATAATAAATTGCGGCTACCTGTATTTATGTGGAGTTGACACAAATGGTCTGAATTGTTTAGTTATTACCATAGTATTTTCAGACATATCTGCTGTGAATTTCTATTTCTAGCAGTTACTATTTCTGCTGATGATGGCATCTATCCAGAATACTTTTAAGATTTTTGAATTCAGTGAGATTAAGGATGCTGAAATTTACCTTATGCTGCTGCTGTTGTTAAATTGTTCATTCAATTCTTGTGACTGAATTAAACACCATTTAAACATTTTGCATCTTTCTTTTTTTTAAATAGACTCTTCCTCCGAAGCTGATGATATAGCTAATGAAGGATTTGGAAAAATTTTCCCGGCTCCCAGTTCTAATCATAAAGAGGACACAGAAGATGAAGAGGATGAAATTCCTTCAGAATTCGTTTCTAAAAGAGAGTTAGAAAAAGGCAGAATCTCAAAAAAAGGTGAGTTTATAATTTTTTAAGCCTTTTGTAGCATACAGTGGAAATACTGAATTTGATTATATCCCCATGTGATACTGGTATTAACTTTTTAATTTTAATCCATCACTATAGTCTTATAATCAGTTGTAAATATTTAATCAAGCAAGTTACCCAACAATGCAAACTGCAAATAATAATCTGAATTTTATGTATGTTCCAGAAATGGAAACATTTTCTGTCTTCAAAAATTATGACCCTGGAGATCCAAACTGCCGAATTTATGTGAAGAATTTATCTAAACAAGTTCAAGAAAAGGTAACTGGAAGCAAAGCAGAATATTTTGGCTCTTTCATTGTGGTTACTAACTTTTTTTGTTATGTTTTTATTTCAATCCCAGGATTTGAAATTTATTTTTGGAAGATACATTGACTTTTCATCAGAAACTGAACGAATAATGTAAGTGCCTGGATAAGTCAAATAATAATAATATTATTTTTAGATTTTTTTGTATCCCCCTTTATATATATATAAATTCAAGGTGGTGAATATATCTTGCCTTCTGTTTTCCCCACAACAAAAACCCTGTGAAATGGGTTGTACTGAAAGAGAGTAACTGGGCAAAGGCGCCAACTGGCTTTCATGCCAAAGGGAGGCCTGGCACCCACAGTCTCCTGATTTTTGGACCAACACCTTAACAAGCAATCTGAACTATGTATATTTCCAGGAGAAGACTTTGGTTGGGAAAGAGACTATAGAACTGAGAGAAAGTGGAAAGGTTTGGGGACAAATATTACTGAATAAAAAAAGTTATGGCAATGGACAAGCAAAAAAAGCGCTATTTAGATATGGATATCTTGAGTAAAAGAACATGGCAGATAAAGTATATCTTAAGGTGATGTTTTATATACATTGATAAAATGTAAAACATGAGGTCTTTAGAATAGATAATGTTAAAAATGTTAATGGGAATTAGTTGCAGACATAGATGCTAGAAATTGGGGGGGTGCTAGCAAAAGGCAACCTGGCAGATATAGTTTAACTATTATGTATCAAAATAAGCCAAGGTTAATAGGGGAAATTCAAGGCTTCAGAAAATACCTCTTACTTTTATTCTAAGTCTTGTAAGAACCCGATTTTAAGTGGCAATTTTTTATATAGAATATCATCTTACCAAAAAAAAGGCGGCTGTATTGGGCTTTTTGAAGAGATAGTTAGATGAATGGTATATGATCTGAAACTATTATTAAATTGCATGAATGGTCCACTCTTGGATATTGAAAAAAATCAAAAAATAATAAATTGCTTTCTCTTGGCATATCCTAGGTTTGATATACGCTTAATGAAAGAAGGCCGCATGAAAGGACAAGCTTTTATTGGCCTTCCTAATGAAAAAGCAGCTGCAAAAGCTTTAAAAGAAACAAATGGATATCTCTTATTCGATAAGCCAATGGTGGTTGTATCCTTCGTTTTAAAAATTGTGTTTCATTTTAGTTAACTGGGCAGTCTCAGAATCCTCCATTTAGTAATGTATAATATTTGAACACAAGTAAGCTTTGCTTATTCTCACGTACAACTCAGATAAATTCAAATATTATTTTCTGGAAGTATAAAATCTTACTGGGAATTATTCTGTGGGAGTATCTTTTTGAGGTTCAGGTGTGAGCATCATACATTACACATTGTGTCTACGGATAGTTCTTGACTTACAATTGGTCCTTTAAGTGACTGAAGTTACAGTTGATCCCTTAAGGACCATTTGAAGTTACAACTGACCCCCCCCCCCCCAAAAAAAAAAAAGGTTCTTACAACTTGGATTCAGAGTTCTGACAGCTACACTCCCCTCTATTCCCTGGGCCACATGATTGCATTTTGGGTGTTTGGCAGCTGTCCTGCATTTACAACCATTTGCAGCATTCCCATAGTCTTATAACTGTTATTTATGTTCTTTTTTCCCCCCTGGAAACTGGCATTTACTTCCAATTTTCAGCAAAAAAAATACCAATTGCTGACAATGAGCTTGCTTGTGTTCACTTAACGACTGCGGTGTTTGCCTAATGGCCATTGCAAAAAAAAAAGTTGTAAAATGAGGCATGGTCACACGGTGATCCATTTAAAGAGCAGCCCAACTTACAACTGTAATTCTGGGCTCTTACAGTCATAAGTCAAGGACCAACTGTATTTAAAAAAATTTGTGGCTTGCTACAATGTGTGAACACAGCCATTATAGTTTCTAATCGCGATGTATGACTTAGCATTTGATTCTAGGCAACTTGCTTATTTACGAAAAAAAATGACTTCATATGTAAGCTAAGACTCTGCCTCAAAATAGTTGGGAATGGGTTTTCCATAGAATGGTAAGTTGTAATGCATTTATTTCTAATATGTTTTTGTATTTTGCTAAGTTTTAGATCAATGGTTAAAGTAGTATAATTCTTTGAAGAGTTTAAAGAACATTTGATTATCTCCACTATATCTAGTATGAATGAAGAGAAAAAATATGTCCTTTCTGTGCTTATCTTTTTTTATAACTCCCAAATAATCCTGAAACAGACTGAAAGTTTTCTAATTGAATGAGCAGCTGCTTAATTACTGAACTTATTGGGACCATTTGTGACTGTTTTGTTAGCTTCATCATTACTTCGCCATGAGATAAAGATTATTGCAAGAGTTACAAATAAAATGTAACTTGCAATTAGGTTTTTGTTCCTTAATAAATACCTAGCAATTCGCTCGATCAGCAAGACCAAAGCCAGATGCCAAAGACAAGAGAAAACTTAGAGGGGAAAAAAACGTGAAAGTAAGTTACATTCTCACAACCCATTTTGACTATTATTATTATTATTATTAAATTTAATTTGTTAGCCGCACCCTCTCCACAAGGGACTCGGGGCGGTGTACAATCAAAACAGATACATATATGAAAACATTTATATAAAAATTGCTTGGGTTGGCTGAATTTGGAAGGTGGAGCTTCAGTTGACAAATAATAGTTTATAAGTTTAATTGCTATTCTTTCTTTTTTTTAATTCACAGCTACATTTTAGCTGATTGGACTTTTTCTATTGATAAATTAAATTTTCTATGTATAGGTAGTTCCCCTCCTCCCCCGCAAAGGAACATTATGAATGTTAACTGCTGAGCAATTGTATACAAAACTCCTTGTCCCAGGAACAGAAAGTGAGTTCTCACTGGGAAAATATATGAATGGTGGATTGGTGTACTTTGGAAGATAAGTGTTCTTATGAATATTGGAGTATTTTGTCCTAGGAAATGAGTTTTGCATATATCTGCTGTAGAATTTGAAATAATAGCCCAGATAGAGTTTATCCAAAGTGATACTTAGCCCACAATCTTAAATTTTGTTTAAACAATATTGATTTCTGGTGAATCAATACATTTTTCTGTTTGTTGGGTGTTTGCAAACTTTTACAGTGTTGTTTTTTTAAAAGTGACATTTCACTTACGAACATCAGCCTTGAATGAATCCATTTGTAGTTTGTGATTTTGACTAGTCTTCCTGAACTGGGAAATATCTAGCTCTGTTCTCAATTAAATGGTGGAGGAACTCCTTTAGAATTTTGTCACAAAAAGGTTAATCTAATTTTTCATTACTAGGCAAAGTCCTTTAATACCTTTGTATTTGTTTAAAAACTTAAATGGTTGGTGTTTCATTTATATTGTTTATGTTTGCAACAATCCTGAGATCCTGGATATTGAATCTGTAGGCATCCAATCACATCAAATGGCACATCTAGCTACGCTGGATGTGCATTCATTTATCAGATGTTTTAAATCCCACCTTTACTACTTTGTAAATAATTCAAGGCAGCAAATATACACAATACTTCTTCCTCCTATTTTCCCCATAGCTACCCTTTGAGGGGCTGGGGGCTAAGAGAGAGTAACTGGCCCAAATGCACCAGATGATCTAGACACATTTCAGCAAGCAGGGAACTGTCTTCGTAGTTTATTAATTGTCTTGGATTAGAATACCAGTCAGTCTTGATTGTTTAATTTAAGATTTATTGAGCCTTGGAAATAGCAAATTCAGCATCAGATATCATCACATGATACTGTACTACAGGGGTGTCAAACTGGAGGCCCACGGGCCAGATGCATCACATGGAGGCCACACCCACCCCAGCTCCGCGAAGGCAAAAAGCGTTGCGATACATCATGTGACATCAATGTGACGTGGCAAGTTTGACACCCGTGTTGTACTATGATGTGAATACCTAAAAACAGATAATCATTTTTAAAATGATCAAAATCTCATGAGGTTTCAACACTTACCTCTTAATTTTCATGTTTTTAGTGTTATTTCCTGAACTTGCGGCCATTTCTATTTAATGTTTTTAATATCCTTAACGTTGAGATTTGACAGATTTTGAGTAATGATGTCAGAGCTCAAGAGTTTTTTCTAGTTGGTTTGGCTAGGCTGTTTTCATCCTTAAAATAAACATTTAAAATATGTCTTAGCTAATTAAAAATTCTGGTAACATTTTTTAATTATTTTGTTGAAAATTTTTAGGGTGAATTATTTTTACGGATATCAAAATAATGATTAGAAAAGAGTTTCGGATTTTTCTTTTCATCCCAGACAGGGTGAAACTCTCCTTTAAATCCACTGTATCTCAAAAGTGCCTGGGGCCAAATTTAAAAGTTTTGTTCCTGATAAACCCTTTTTGTAAAGAGAGACAATAATTAATGTTCACATACTGCTTGCTCTTTCAAGTGGTTAAGATTACTCACCTAGGATCAATGAAACTCAGCTTTCAAGTCCATCCTCAATCATGGAAGTTTACCAGGTGATTTTGATTCAGTCACTTCTGTTCTCAAATTGATTGTAGACAATTTGTGGGCAAAACTGGAGCAGGGAACGCTTTGTATGTCACTTGTAACATACTTGACAGTGAAATAGAAAATTGACGATAAAATAGTAGGTGTTCTGCTTGTGGCTGCTCAATCGTTTCTCAAATTATGAATAAATGTTCAGAATACAATGATCAAACCAGCATTCTCCAGCTTCTCTACCGCCAGATTATTTAGGTAATAGCTAAGCAGTGATGAAGTAAGTTCCTTCAACAACCTGGTCAGCCCTATAAGTCTGCAGAAAAAGCAGAGCATTATGCCCTTTAGTTCCGTTTCAAAAAGACAGAAACTAACCCAGCCCCTCAGGAAAAAAAGCCAAGCTTGATGACTGAAGCCGTTTATAAATTCATAGGTTAGGGCAGTGCTTGTAAGCACCACGTAACACCCAAACCTTCATTATCCATTGTACGGTGTAAATATGCGTGTGTGCCATTCTCATGAGATCATCAGCTCTCGAGATTGAAGTAATCTTCCATTAATTTCATTAACTTAGAACCACTTTTGTAGCTGTTGAGATTTAGTGCTTATTGCCAGTCTCACCCCTTTGTTTGATAGATACACTCTGACAGTCTGGTTAGACGTTCCAGACCACCTAAAACTTCCAAGGTCCTCCACAATAACGGAACTCTTAGTTCTGTTTCTTAGCTCCAAACCTCTCCTTTTCCAAGACTGAGTGTTAAATCAAGGAGAATTCTTGTCTCTGTTCATACTTCCCATTCGATTCCAGATTTTACTACTAAAATAATCCTTATAGGTAACCTTAATGAACACATTTCTTCATCGTGCCTGCATGTGGTGCTATGCTTATAGTGTCTGGAGCGAATTCAGAAGGTATACCTTGAATTGCAGAGTCAAGGGAAATGTATATTATGAAAATGCCCCCCCCCCCCATTTTATCTCTGGATTTATAACAAAGAAGTACGGAGTAGTTTACTGACACTGTTGTGACAAGAGTGACTTCCTGCTGTGTAATTTCAGTGAATATATTTTGAACAAATACATTTAATGTAGTTGTGTAAGCAGCATTTAGATTGGATCATAGTTACATGTTCTAGATGTACATTGCTTAGCTTCTGCCAAAGATTGTCACCTTGGAAAACAGCACAAAAAGTGAGGAAGCTCAACAAAATTGATGTAGTGCCTTTTTTTCCCCAAAAAACTATGTCAGGTAACATAAAAATAGTGTAAAATATTTGCTGTAGATTTCAGATGTTGTGCCCATTTAAGTTACATTTGGTTACAAATTTTTAAATGATGATCACTATTTCAAAATGGGCAGTCTAGATGAAAAAAAAAAACCCCAGAGAATAAAAGGATTAAACCACATTCTGCTGTTCTTCTTTAGAAACATTCCTGCGTAAATACTGCAGTAATACTGTGTCATGAAAAGTGTATCCTTTCTTGTTGTATCCTTTTTGTGTATCTTTTTGGAAAAAACCTTATTTTCTAGCATTGACATAGACAAAAAAGTCGTAATACAGGCTAAAATAGTAAACTATTCTTCTTTCATTTAACAGGATGCCCATAAGGTTTCTAGCTTTTAAATGTGCCTTTTAAAATCCCAATTATGGCTGCCAGGCCTTCAGTAAGTGCAAGTGCTCTGCTTACGTTGGTAGAGCTTAAACGTTGTACTGTATACTAACTGATGGCCTGGACTCAAGTAACCACTGCACTAAAATTACAGGGAGAAAAATGTAGTCTTCGTATGTAGTTATGTGCTCGTTCTGATCTACACCTCAGCTGTTACTATCATGTATTTTATTTATTTATTTATTTGATTTCTATAGCCGCCCAAATCAGGAAGGTCGGCAGTGTAATATGAAATGTAAAAACTACCCATTTTGCTTATGATTTTGCTCTCTATGTAACAGAGTAAAGCACAATAGCACTTAAAGACCATTGGATTCAGAACTGGCCTTCGACAAATAGAAGGGCTTCTTGAATAAAAGAGACTGTAAGCTAAAGGATATTCATAGTGAAGAAAGGAAAGAGACACAGTTCTGACCCCTTAGACTACTACTTGCCCTTTAGGGCGAGTCTCCCAGTTTTCAGGTGCAGATTTACAAGAAGGATAATTCACAGGTCTGCAAAAAAAATTTTTTCTAGAGCTGTTTTGCTTATTCCATGTAATCTTTATGTTTTTTGGTGCGCTGAATATGAAAATGACCTCCATTTGTCATAGGACATCACGTTTCCTGACAATTTAGGTAACTATGTTAAATAAGGCAATACCTCAAAATAAATTGAAATAGACTTATAAAATTAAAGTTTTATTACAATATTTTCATGAAAATCCTTTTTTGAACTGAAATGAGCTCACCTACACACACTAAACTCGATTCTTCTTCCTTGTGAGGTTCCTCTTGGTGCATTTACGCTTGTTAGTAGCATCTGGAATGTCTCTGAAGCATCCAACAGTAGTCTGCCATTATTGTAATGCTCCATTTTCCCTGGTATCTCCTTTCCATCTCTTTAATGTCTTGGTGGAATCGTTCACCTTGTTCCTCACTCACAGCTCTCAAATTTTCAGGAAAGTAGTCAAGGTGGGACTGGAGGAAATGCACTTTCAAACTCATCAGACAACCTAAAGCTTGAAATGCTTTCAGCATTCTTCCGACGATCTTTTTGTAGTGAGGATCTTTGTTATTGCCTAAAAATTTGTGTACGACTTCTTTAAATGCAATCCACCCTTCTTTTTGAGGATCCGTCATGGTATTGACAAACTCTTGATCAACTATAAGCCTTCTAATGTCTGGTCCGACGAACACACCATCCTTCAATTTTGCCTCCGACAGGCATGGAAACTTGGTGACCAAGTATTTGAAGCATTTACTATCTTTTGGAAGTGATTTTATGAATTGCTTCATCAATCCCAATTTTATGTGGAGAGGTGGTAGAAGAACTTTATGGGAAGGTACCAAAGTTTCTTGGACGACATTTTTTTTCACTGACTGTTAGCACCCTTGCCTGCCAACTCTTCTTGGTCCAGTGATTTTGTCAGTCTCAACAGTCCCATAGACACAGAAAACAAGGGTATTTGTATACCCAGCTTGTTGCCCGAGCAGCATGCACAAGACCTTCAAGTCCCCACACACTTGCCAACCATGGTCTTCATATTTAAGTTTACAAAGAACCAATTCCAAGTTCTCATAGGTTTCCTTTAAGTGTACGGAATGACCTACAGCTATGGAAGCGTAAAAACGGTTGTGGAGTAAAACTGCTTTGAGACTTCTTTTTGAAGAATCTATAAAAAGATGCCATTGCTCTGAATCATATTGGATTTTAAATTGACCCATCAGACCTTCAACATCGATGCAATAAACCAACTTGTCTTCCTGGGTGAAGTAAGGAATGAACTCCTTTTCATGATGTCTGAACCATGAAGATGACACTCCTGGCAACAATAAATTCCTGCTTTTCAGCCTTGATCTGAGTAACTCAGCAGCATCTTTGGGAAGGTTCAAGACTCTTACCAAATCAATCTGATGATGATTCGTGCACAAGTGTGGCACACAGGAGAGAGCAGCTCTGTGTCTGTACACAAGACGTCACAATGCTGGCCATGCCCCCTGCACTGACCCGAGATGCTGCTATCTGCCCTGTGTCTGCCTCCCACTGGATTCTTCAGGAAAGATTAATCCCTTCTACCATTAGAAGCACAGACTTAAAACTTGCTTAGATTACGTGAGTATATATTGCTGACCATCAGATTTACAGTGCTATATTTTTTTACATAATTCGGACCCTTTAAGGTTTTTTTTTGGCATTTTATATCTTAAATGCACTTATGTGAATTAATTAATAATAATTTGGACTTTAAATTTGGTTGCAAACCCATAATATTAAAAAAATACCAAAAATTTTAAAAAAATGATAAATTTGAAGACAATTTTGCATGTTGTGACAAATCATGACGTCTAGGAATTTTTTCAATATTTTATTTGTTTTCAGCACACCAAGATACATGGAAATTAGATGAAAATAATCAAACAGCTTTTGAGTCGCAGACCTGTGAATAAATCAAAGAGTTATCTCCTTTCCTCCAATGGAAGCATCCTGCTCAGTAGAACTTCACCCAACAGAAATATGGGTTCAAGTATTAGCTTGGCTTTTTTTTAAAAAAAAAATGAATTCTTTTCTGTTGAATAATATATGGGTATTTAATGCATTTTTAAATTATTCCAGGTGCGTTTTTGAGTTCCGTGTCTTACAAGTGTGTTCGAGCTCTGGGAAGAAGATGCATGGTAGCAGAACTTTTGAATAGTATGTAAAAAGTACACAAAGTACCATACAACATTCTGGTAATTATAGGGGCATCTATCTTTAAAAAACAACAACTCTTCCAATGGTTCACATAGCATTTGTGAAAAATGCTTCATTTAAAGCTCTAATAAAATATTCTGTTTTGCATTGTTATTCATTGTTTCACCAAAGCACATTTTTTTTGTCTGACATCAAACCAGAAAATGGTAACACAAGAACAAAATATCCAAAGGGGCATTTGGTCTTTGTCTTTGAAACGTCTTAGAAAGGGGGTTTATTGATGTGGGGAGTGGAGAAAGAAAAGAGGTAAAATGAGCTGTGCCCTGATGCGTAATTTCCTTTTGTGGATGCAGCTGCTGGAAGTGCTTGTCTTTCCACTTTGCTCCTTTTTCTTGCATTGTCAGAGTGTCTGCCCTTCGTCTGTATGATGCTGCCACAACAGCATAAAGGAAGAGGGTCAAAAGGAAGAGGATATTATGAATTGGGACATGACTCAGCATCAATTCTGTTAGAATGTTTAGCCTGTTAAGTTATTAAACAGGGTTCAAAGCATTCTGGCGATCTCCTTGGTGCCCAAGCCCAGTTCACTAGATAAACCTGATCCTATACTCTGATATAATATGATGGGGGGAGGGGGGACTTGAAGTTAGCAAAATGGGTGGGTGGGGGCGCTACAGGGTGGACTTGCTTGTATCTGCAGTTCTTCAGAGCTTCTAACAATGGATGGAGATGGAAGAAGAGAGTTACTCCAGTAAAGCACGTTGGAGGATAAACGAAATGTCATGAAGATTCATAATAGAAAGAAAAGCTCAGAAGAAGATAAAAAAGAGAAATGGCTGGCCCTGGCTTAATCCAAAGAGTTACTAAAGGGCTTACAGGCCTAAAAAGATTTTTCAGGCTCCTTTTCATTATGGAGAGAGATTTCAGGGAACAATAAACACTGACAAATTTATGCTTATGGATCTGATAAGGGAAAAAAAGTGGTATAAAGTAGATCCAACTCTGAATATTATCTTACAAAGATAATTTTTCCTATCCTGCAGTCAGCAGTGCAAATTGGAAGAGCTGGGGGAGGGGGGGAACATCAGTGCAATCTCAGTTTGGAAAGGTCTTTCCTGGGTCCTTTAAATATATTTATTTCCTGCTGCTACTAGAACAGCTGTGCACAGGGTATCATGGAAGGAACTACTGAAGACCCTGCTTTTCCAAGTGGGACTTTAGCCTCACTTGACATACCTGCCAATCTTCTACTGCTGCAAAAGTTTATTGGCATTGACTGAAAATATTTCCCTGCAATAGTGATTTTGACTTCTTGCTTGTAGCGTTAAATTTGTGCTTTCCTTGAATGAAATTGGGGTACAATTGGGGGTGAGTGGATGTCAGAGATATTCAGAGAGAAAGATCTGGCGAGGCCATCTGCCATTTCTTTGTTGATGTCCACGATGGAATTAGTAGTTCTTTTTGTCACTAGCTTGAGGGAAGATGGGCATTATGGTGGTTGGTTCTCTCTATCCTCTCAATTGGAGGACACCAGAATGGGAAGAGACTTCAGTATAGTCTCAATGCAACTTAAAAACATAGTTAAAAGTTCTGCTTCATACTCCTGTCATCTCAAAAAATAACATCCAGCATGTAAGAGAAAATACTATGGAGATTCAAAACAAGCCAAGCCAAGGTTGACCAATGAGTCTCATGACATAACAGAATTAGAAGTTGGAAGATTGGCAAGCAAATATGATTGCGATCCTCAAGAGAAAACTTAAATCTGACCCCCCATCTCAAATGCTGACATCCAACCATTACTCCAGCACAGCTCAAGTAGTTGCAGCTTCTAAGCTGATTAGAAGGATTTTCAAAAATTTATTCTAATCACCTGGGTAATAGTTTCAGACTTGCTGGCAGCTAAAAAGTTCACAATGCTGATGTAAAGCAGGTTGGGAATTTGGAAGTGATTTGTCTCAAAACACCTGGAAGTCACTAGAAATGGGAAATGAATTCAGACAAGAAATCGGATAAAAGGCTATAGTGCCAGAATAACTTGATTATGAGGAAAAGTGGAACAATACTTCAATGCAAGCAAGTAAAGTGAGGTATGCTAAAACAAGAAAACACTAAATTTTATACACATCAGTAGGAGTTCAGGTGATGGTCTTAATGGGAATCAACTTTTGCATTGTGATATTCCTTAGGAATGGAGTTAAAAATCCAAACGATCACGTTTGCAGAAACCAGTGGCATACAAATAGTATAAAGTATGTCTACTTGCGCAACCCACCCCTATTAACTTTTCACTTTCTATTTTGCTCGTTCCATTTCCTCGTTAGGGCTTCCATTCACACAGCGAACCACCTTGCAAAATCCATGTTTGTTCGTTTTTTTTAAAAAAATGTGCCAATGACGTTTCATTTCAGCCCGTGGCTCTTTTGTGGACCTGTAACGTCTACTGGGAAATAGGTTTGTGCGATGGAAGTCGGGATGATGGGTTTGGGGCGAGTGACCATATTTGCTTTTGCAATACAAGGAGGCTTAAGTGCGGGTGGCTGCTCGCCGCGGGAGCAGAAATCATTAATCGCAACGAGCGGACGGTGCGTGGTTTGGCTGCGTTGCGGACACGAGAGGGCAGCAGCCAAATGTTTGTGCTCTTAAGGTTTAGGAAGAGAGGGAGATAGGTGGAGGAGAGAGCGTTTTAACCGTAGAAATCCGGCGCAGGAAAGGGACGCCATTCAATCTCCTTTCAAGGATTGGTGTAAACGCCTTGTTTGACGGGCGGCTGGAGAGCAGCAGAAACACAACGGACGGATTAAGCAACCGAGCCGTATGTAGGTGGTGCACGGTGCATTCTGCTGCGCTTTCCTCAAAACAGCCTTTTTTCCCCCTTTGGAGGCGGGCACGTTTCAATACAACGCCCCATTTTATTTTGGCAGAGTAGAAACCGCAGCGGCTTTAATGAGCTGAAGTAACGGTCTGTCAAGGCCCCGCAGTAAGCGGGGCCTTTGTCGCTGCCAAAGCAAAGAGCGGGCAGTTGTGAAAGCGAGTAAGGTGCTTTTCCTAAACATTAGGACGATGTCCAGTTTTCGAAGCGCTTCGAAAAGTCCGGACGACAGCTAGATGGCAGCAAAACTAGCGATAGTCTGGAAGTTTGCAGCCGGGAAATGATAGCGAGAGGGGTTTTTGTTTGCAAAACTAGGGATAGTCTGGAAGTTTGCAGCCGGGAAATGATAGCCAGAGGGTTTTTTCTTTTGTTTTGTTTTGCAGAGTTGACCTCCCTCTGCCCTTGATGGCCCAGTCAGGTCTGCGTTTGCTCCCGTGTCCATGCCCAGGCACGAAAATCCGACGCTCTTATTCATATTTAAGGCCCAAGATCAAGGTAATGTGGAAGGTGTGTGGAGGTGCATCTTCCAGTAGTTAAAGGAACATCGGTATGTCTGTTGTTTTCTTCTCTGGGATTGGGAGTGGCACATTCCCTTACTAAGGTAGTGTTTTCTAAAACAGCGGTCATCAACCGTTGGTCCGTGGACCACTGGAGGTCCACCAGAAAATGTTGGTGGTCTGCAGGAAAAGTATTTGCATTTTTTTATATTGCACTAAATATATTTATCGTTTTAAAAAATTGATATTAGTGGTCTGTGGGATTTAAAGTTACGAATTTAGTGATCTCTGAGGTTGGAAAGGTTGGTGTTCTAAAAGATGATCCTAGGCCTCTGGAGTTTCCCAGAACCTTTTGCAGCGTTCCCAAAGGGCTCAGATTTATGATGGACCTGAAAAAGTAATGTTATGATTTACGATTCCCCGGCACTGCCACATAATTGCCTATTCTGTTCTTCACTGCCAGTTTTCAATAAGCAGAGTCAATAGAGAAGCTAGCAATAAAATTGGAAGTCATAGGGTTTCAATTGCAGTCAGGATTACCTATAAATAAACACCTTAATTCCTGAATGAGAGGACTACTTATCCTTAATAATTCTGTCTTGTCAGGATTTAGTTAATACTTACAAACTATTAGTCCAGAACTCACACAGCCTTGCTGATTCTCATTTATATAGAGGACTAAAGGTATTATCAAGTATATTGATTGTCAGTTTACCCCACTCTTGTTGGCCACTCTGAATAGCTTCATAACATATTAAGTCGTGCAGATAGCCCTCGACTTACAACCAACACACAAGGATAGAAAAGATAATAACTTCTATCTGTGGAGCAGTGATGTTCTTCCATTTAATTGCAAAGGCTGCCTTGATGACACATAGAAAAGGTTTACTAGTCCCCCAAAATGTTCCTTCTTTGCTTAATTCAACAAGTAGCTTTCAACATCTGATGGGAAAGTATAAAACACAACTTCATCTTGTAAGGAAAACAATTCTGAACTGAGTTGATTCAGATTTACAGTGGACAGAGCTCATTGAGCAGTTTGTAGACTTCTGTTCTGCCACTGTTTGACTGGATTTACTGCAGTTCCAAAACTTGATTTCCTCACTGAAAATGGGTCTGTGTCACATTTATTCCTTCTAAGTAGCTCTGCTTCAAGTTATGATCATAAAGTATAGGGATAGCAGATGGTAGCTATCTGACAACTTGGGCAATATAAACTAGAGTACTCTGTAGTGTAACATATTCTTAAGGAAAAGATCAGTTCAACTTTGCCAATCAAACTCCTTCACTCTTTTGGGATTTTTTTTCTTTTCTGAAGCAATAGGAGTATGGATTTCTTTAAAATACCAACAGGAGACTGTTCAGTGTGTCATACAACTCTGAGGTAAAGAAGTAGAGAAAATATTTTTTGCAAGTATCTGTGGCTGACTAAGAACCATTTACAAAAACAAATCCTCTGTAAGTTCTTCTAAGCCAAAACTATATGAATGTTCTGCTTCTCAAAGCTTCCTTAAACAATTGCTCCAAAAGAAATAACTTTAGAATAAAGGGACAACAAAAGCTACAGGAATAAAGCTTGGGTTTCTTGTGTGTATTGCACTTGAGCTGGCAAACTCCATTTCAAGATCCAACCTCCCCAGTCCACCTTCTTAGCGAATAGGTGTTTATTAGGTTAATAGAGAATCTGGTCTTACCAAGTCAGCAATATTTATTCTAAGAGAGGTTCATAGAAGATGTTACAGCATTTCTTAAGCAATCTATCTATCCACATGCACTCCAGTTCACAAACAAGCCAAGTCTAACCCATCCCAAGTCCTTAGCCAGAGTATAACCTTTCACATTTGGCCCATACTCCAGTTCTGGAAACACAAGGAGCCAATGCTGATGGAATCCAAAATCATTGCTGTCCCAATTTACAGTCTCATAAATCCTGTAGCAGGGCCCAACTGAAGGTTATTTATTTATTTTCAGGACCTATGTGACCCATATATAATGATTCTAAGATCATAACAATTCCTAAAAAAAAGAAGAATAAAAATAAAAGTACCCTTCCCCTCCACCAGACGGCAGACCAAGCAGCTTCGCGGACTTACAACAGAAAAGCAGAAAATTGGAACATCTAAACAGTGAATTAGCTTTTTTTTTTTTTGTATTGTAAAATTTTATTGGTTTTTTACAAATGTTTTGAGGAAAAAGGTAAATAGGTATAGAAAATTTTGACAGCTACATCATGCGGAAGATAGAAATCCCCCCAAATCTCACAATTTTTACAAAAAAGAAAAAGAAAACATCAAAATTTGAATAAACATTGGCAGCTTTTGGTTTTTACATTCAATCATCAATATATTCAATCATCTTTTGTGTCACTTCCAAAAATTACATTATAACAACAATTGCAATAATGTTTCAACTCATTTTTGTGACCTGAGTCTTCTGAGTGTTGCATCCTCCCCCATGTCTGCCGGCAGAGCCGCGGCCCCTTCCTCCTTCATATCTTATGTACTGTCCCCTGTTTCATCTAGGAGGGCACTATGTTTCTTAATAAAGGCCTCCGCCTCCACAACTGTGTTGATTCTAATTCTACTGCCCTCCCAGAAAATCAGCATTCCTTCTGGCAATAGTCATCTAAACCAGGTTCCATTATTATATAATTTCTTTGCTAAAGCGGAATATTTCTTCCTCTTATCTCTTACTTTCTTTGGAATCTGTTTAAGAATGGCTATTTCTTTATCTTTATATTTTAGTGGTCCCACCCTTTGAGCTCCTAAGACCATATCTCTTTTAGTCTTGCTAAGAAATTTAACATGTATTTCCCTTGGCACGTTGTGTGTTCTAGCGTATGCTGAGTTAATTCTATAGATCAGATCAATATCCCACCATAGCTGTTGTTTATCTCTTTTAATATATTCTGCTAAAATTGTGGTCATGATCTTGAGATCTTCATTCTCTGTTTCTGGCAAGTTTTGAAATCTAAGAAAAAAAAAACATTCTCTCAAATTCTCTCAAACAGTGAATTAGCTTTGATACAAATTATTTTGCCCTACTGTTAGCCCATTGAGAAAGTCCAGACAACAATGAAATACTAGCTCTGTCTTTATTGCAAGGTTACATTAACAGAATCTTGCAAGTCAGAAAATCCCTCCTAACCTTTGCATTCTATGAGTTAATGATTCATTTTCCTTTCAAATATCATTTTTCTTCTTTCTAGAGTGCCTCTCTTGATAATTAAGCTGAATTTCATGCTTTCCGTTGGGATCTCTTAGAAACAACTGAGTGGCCATTGATTTTAACTAAAATTAATTTATACAGTGCCTTTTTTCCTCCTCTTGAGCTTCCTTTTAGCATTGTCCTCTTACAGAGTGTGGCCCTTCTGTAAAAAGGATTACTTACATCCTTGATATCTACAATTTTTTTTAAACAAAGTTTTATTGGTTTTCAAATATATAGGGAAGGGTAAATAGGTATACAAATTTTTTTGCCAGCTTTCATACTGCTGGTAGAGATCCCAGCATGGTACTCATTTATATAACATTGTAAATTTATAGAAGAAAACAGTAAACCAAATCTTACTCTATATTGTTAGTCTTGTGTTCCTACATGTTTCTCTTTGTCGTTTTCTAATATATCACTAACTGCTATTGTTCCAAATAATTTTATTTTTGAGATCTGAGCCTTTTCGATATTGCTTCTTCCTCCCTGTCACCAGAGAGAGCCTCAGTGCCCCCCTCCTTTCCGTCTTGGATCTTACTGTCTTGTGTTTTACTGTCTCTTTCACTACTCCCACTCTGTTCCTCCTCTGAGAGTGGAAAATTCTTTTTAATGAAGGCCTCCACCTCCTGGACTGTATTGATTCTGATCCTTTTTCCCTCCCAGAAGATTAACATCCCCTCCGGAATCAGCCATTTAAACCAGATCTCTTTTTCATATAGATTTTTTGCTAGGGAGGAAAATTTCTTCCTTCTATCTCTTATTTTTTGGGGGGATCTGTTTGAGAATGGTGATCTCTTTACCCTTATATTTCAGTGGTCCCTCCCTTTGGGTCGCAAGTACCTCATCCCTTGTGGATCTCCTGACAAACAACATGTATCTCCCTCGGAACATTGTGTCTTCTAGCATATGCTGAATTAATCCTATAAACTAGATCCACCATATTTGTTTTTTATCTCTCTTGAGATAATCTGCTAAAATTGTACTCATAATATCTTTAAGGTTTTCATTCTCTGTTTCTGGTAAGTTCTGGAATCTAAGAAAAAAGGACATTCTTTCAAATTCTACTTTTGTCTGAAAGTTTTCCATATCTATGTTTCCCTTATGCATTGCTTTCACTTCTTCCCCCAGCCCCGCCATTCCGTCCTCTAACACCAAAATTCGTTGTGTATTTCCAGCTATATGTTCTTTAACCACTCTGAGTTCTTCTTTGATCTCAGCCCTCATTTCATTCTGTCCCTTCATAAGTTCTTTAAACATTTCCGTAACAGACAATTCCTTAGGATCCTCCCCAGCCACTGCTTTCTGCAACATTGACGATATCTTAGACTGTTGCATCGTGGGACTTGGGGCAGCCGATGAGGGGGCTGAGTGTGCTTTGCCGGTAGGGGGTTTCCTTGCCGCCATTTGTTAAGTTCAGAGATGCAAATCCTTGCCAAGGGAAGTGGTGTCAGAGGGTTTCACAGCTACACTGGTCTCCAAAGGAAAACAATCGCAACGGCACCAATTTGCAGTTCCAAGAGTAGAATACACCAAGTTGAATGGAGAGAAAAGTCAGCCAAAGATCAGAAGATCCTACACAGGAGGAGGTCCCAGTTTCCCTTTGGGAGGGTAAACAAGCAATCCACTTTTCTTTATTCTCTCTTTGGGAGTAGCTTCAGAGGACAGACTTCATTTGCATAAAGACAAAGAAAGATGGGCGAGCGCCATCTTGGCCCTCCCCTTCGCAGGGAAAGAAGTCGCCAAAAGTTTTTTGTTTTAAAACAACAGTTCAGAATCGTTTCCAGCAATTGTGAAAGTCATTTTCAATTAAAAGTCAAATAAATCAGTCTTTTAACCTCTCTCTTCCCGAGGGTCCATTTTCAAAGCCGCTTAGTCCGAGGAGGGGGAATGGTAACCCCCCCCCTCTAATCTCTCTTCAAGGACAGAAACACAAAAGACTCACAAAGTGATTGTTGCTTTTCTCCTAAATCCTCCAAGAGCATCGGTCAGGATTCCCACCTTCAGTCTCCAGCTGAACTTCTCCAACTTTTAGCCTCCGGAGCCATCTGACGAGGGGGCGGGCAGCGCGAAGCTGTCTCTCGCCCCCCCCCGCTCCCCAGTTCCTAGGCGAAGCCGAAAAGCACCCCAGCTGGCTGCCGCCACATGCGGGGTGCCTCGGCCAGCCACCCTTCGGCAGGACCCCCCTACAAGGGCTCCTGTGTCCCCTAAGGGACCCACCGAGGAGACGAGCGGCGGACAAACATGTCCGTCGGCGTCCGATCCCAGAAGTGACAATCCCCTTGATATCTACAATTGAGGGTGTTGCTTAAGAGAGAAATTTAAAAAATCAAATTCCAGGAACATCCTCAAGAAAATAGCATGGTTCTGGTTGGGCATTGATTAGAAGAGCAAAGGGCTTGTTTTTAGAACTCAGGGGAAACAGGATTCTAGAATCTTGAAAAGACCATCCAAGAATAGAGAATAGTAGAGTCAATCACTACTGTATATTGAGGTTAATAAAACTGCCAAGGGAGAAGGACTAAATAAGGTTGTGTTCTCTTGGGGACCTTCTGTTGACACCACAGCTTGAGATGGGCTTCTTAGGTGCATAATTAAATTTAATGAGTTGCCACGGGAAAACCTTGTTGAATCATTTGCCCATATATATGTTTATCATGGGAGGCCTCTCAGATATCAGATCATTACATAGTTGTTTTTACATTTCTTGGAGTTGGCAAGTTCCAACTCCCAAGAGTTTTGCAGAGTTCCTCAAAAGTGTAAATTATCCATCTTTTGGACTTTTGCAGAGGTGATGCTTAGTGAGTTTGAGTACACAGTTCTGTGAAGATTGTGTTCCTATTTAGCTGAAATGAGGTCACTGGAAAATTGGATGGCTCTTTTTTTGGAAAGTTGGAAAAATAAATGCAGTTTCTAGTTGGGTTATTCACACTTCTTGCAAAGCTTCCTGAGTGATCCTAGCTACTTGCTTTTCAGAAAAAGCCCATCAGCAATGAAATATATACCAAAAAGAAAAGAACAATCTTTTGTGCATGCCCTGTTGAAATGTAAGATAAAATAATATTGAGAAGCTTTTGGGAGAGGGGTGGGGGAAATGTGATTGGAAGTACTCTACTACCTTTCTCAGCTTGAAAATGTTCAGCTAGGCTTCACATCGTCATCAGAAACAATATGAATAATGTTCACTTGAGTTTCAATATAATGATGTTACCAAGTTGGTAATGAAATGTCTGGAAGCAAACAGTGAAGTTCAGAGAGCACCTGGGACTCCACAGCAACAAATATTCTCTTCTATTATCACAACAGAGAGCAACATAGAAAGAGAGCAGTTGTTACTCCTTGAATTACCTCAAGCCTGTCCAAATGGATCTGACCCCCCTCTTGTTTTTTGCTCTGCTCTGCTATGCAAGTATCCTTTTTCTTTCTTTCTTTCACCTATTTCCATTTCTAACATCTTTCTCTTCTAAACTCTTTCTTTCCATCCACTCTGGAGATAATTACAATCTTGGCAGCTCCCACACTCCATTAGTCCATCCTCTTGATGGTTCCTGCAGCCAGCTTGAATTGCAATCTGCAGCAATAAAAAGATGTAGCATCTACTTTGTTCCAGGACCTTCCTTCAGCACCTGTTGCTGTGTAATTTTGAGTGTCAGCTCTTCCAGTTTTCTGGAAACAACAACTACTACAACAAAAACTCCTCCCTCAGCTCCTTCTCTAAATTCTTCTCTCACTTTTCCAACCATTAACACAGTATCCTTATCAGAAGATGCATTTCATTACATTCTCTTCCACATAACAGAGGCAAGTGACATCTTTTGCTCTTTTAATAAATTAGGAAGAATTCTAAATTTTGTTACTTGCTTCAGACTCACTCTTGTTTTCTATGATGCCTGCAGTTCTAATGGCTATCTGTTAGCTATGTATTTAAATCACGGCTGTCAAACTCCTGGTCCACTGGCTGGATGCATCATGTGCTGGCCACACCCACACCTGGTTTAGCGAAAGGGGGGAAAGTCCCGATATGTCACGTGATGCCGCCGTGACAACGTGAGTTTGACACCCCTGATTTAAATGTTCTCTACTAAAGATTGTTTATTTCAAGGGTTGAATATCGATAGATTTAAAAACAACAACAGTAGAATGTATTAAATTAAATAAGGTGTTTAAGTGGGTCTGATGTCCTCTGCATAGAGTTGCCGTAGAGCAGATTTAGAAGGTTTATTGTATTATTATTATTATTTATTATCCATTCATATCTTCAAATAAAACATGAATGGAATGGGGCTTTAGGTTTGTGTGAGTGGCTGCTTTGGATTTCAAATATTGCTAATTTGGCAGCTTGCAAAGGTGAGGAAAATAGGAGGAGGAACGGATGTTATGTTTTTTGCTGCCTTGAGTTATTTATAAAAATCACAAAAGCAGGATATAAATATATACATACATACATACAACTCCCATCCTGTCAGTGGCACGCGGAAACATTTGTCAAGGCACACGAGGCATTGCCCTGTCAGCTCCAGCATGTGCGCATGCGCTGGCCAGCTAATTTCAGCTTTCTTTTGAGGCCATTTTTCGCCCTCCGGAGGCTTCCGTTCAGGAACAGACTTCCAGTTTGCTGGTAGGACCGTTTTCTGTCCTCTGGAGTCTTCAGGAGGCTTCCCTGAAGGCTCTAGAGCAGCGATGGCGAACCTTTTTTGGCTCGCGTGCCATAAGTGGGGGGAGCGCAGGGGGTGTGCAGGCGTTCCGCACCCATAATGCAATGCGCGACCCCCAGTGCACATGCACGCAATGCAGGCTCCCCCCCATTTTTACATGCTTTTTTTGCCCTCCCCAGGCTCCAGAGGCTTTATAGGAGCATGGGGAGGGCGAAAACAGCCTTCCCCGCCCCCCCGGACACCCTCCGGAGGCATCAGGGAAGCCTCCGGACAGTCCCCGAAGCCTTCGGAGCGCTCAAAACGATCCTCCGAGCAAACCGGAAGTGACTTCTGGTTTGCTCGGAGGATCGTTTTAAGCGTTCCGAAGGCTTCAGGGAAGCCTCCGGATGGTCCCTGAAGCCTTTGGAGCGCTCAGAACGACCCTCCGAGCAAACCGGAAGTCACTCGCCATAGGTTCGCCATCACTGCTCCAGAGGGTGAAAAACGGCCTTATGGCCAAACTGGAAGTCACTTCAAGGATTTTTGGCTGTGCCTTTTAACTGCTAGTTGATATTCATGATATGTCTATGCACCTGAATTTGATAAAATAGTTTATGCCTGCTGTAGTTGGGATTAGTATATAACAGAGACTTATTTTCTCTGAACTTTGGTTGTTGAGCCTGGTGAACAAACAAGTGTCTTCTGCCTTGTTAATACTTAGTTCTTGTGTGATGATGATGATGAAGAGTATATGGCTTTAAACGTAGTGTTGACTATAAGCCAGAATTTAAAGTGTATAATTGGTAAAGGTGCTATTTTCTCCAACAGGAAAGCAGAAGGCTACTGAGGAACATAACACTATGTGCCAAAGCGAACATGAGGAATATTGTGCTGCTGTTTCTCTTGCTAGCTTTTGGACTTTACTGGACCCGGTACAAGTCCAGTCCCAAACCTGTAAGGACCTCTATTGTCCATCTTTTTGAATGGCGCTGGGTTGACATTGCTCTTGAATGTGAAACGTACTTAGCTCAACATGGATTTGCAGGTGTTCAGGTGAGTATTTTTTTCTCTTTAGTCATGGCTAAATAACCACTGATAGAATCTGAGCTTCCATATATCCTTCTGCCTTGAAATTTTGTAAGATACAATCCCAGAATATCTGACAACGTTTAATTAGAGAGGTTGGGCCACTCTGAACAGATAAGCCACAAGTATCTTGCTTAATACAACAGCTCCAGTGCTTCCTGTATGCAGTAGGGAGACAAGCAAATATGCCTCTGACATATAGCGAGCTAGTTGCGAAGAGCTTAGCATACATAGAAGAAGTCTTCAATCTACAGCCATTTGTTCAGCGACAATTCTAAGTTACAATGCTGTCAAATGAATTGTGATTATGAGCTATGGCCATCCTAACTACTTCTTGGTTATCTGAATGGAATCCATTTTGCTTGGTAACCAGGTCATACTAATGATTAGTTGCAGCTCCCTCCAATCACGTGCCTGCCATTTGCAAACTTCTCTACTGGCTCCCCACAAAGTGAATGAGGAAGCCGGTAGGGAAGGTTACAAGTCACTAAGGTATGTCTCCCTTACCTGTGTACCTCTCTGCATTTACACCAACCACTCACACATCCCAACATCCTCACTGACTTGCACTGCACACCCTCTCATACTCACTCTCACCTATGCCACACATTGTCCCCAACCTGGACCATCCACCTTTCCTGATTCACATCACAGCCTCCCTGATTTTTTTCAAACCCAACCCATGCTGCACCCTCCTGCACCTTCCCAAACTCACACCATAACTCTCATGCAACCCCTTACAGTCACTCCCCAACCTGCATCGGATCCTCATGTAATCCAGTCTTGTGCTTCCCTGGAAACAGGGATCCTGATCACCCGGTGGGTTAAAGCATTTTACTCTTCAGGGATCCTTATTGGCATGTTATATAAGTGAAAAAGCAGAAAACTATCAGGGTGTAATTGCCTGTGTGTGTATATACCATCCTCTGCACTAATGCAAACTGTTTTGTGGAGTCATATGCAGGGCTGGGCTTCAAAAATTTCAGCAATGGGTTTTCTGCTTGGTTACTGGGTGGGTGTGGCCATGGTGGGCATGGCCTAGTCAGCCTCCTGCACTATGGTGGGGGGGGGACGTTTTTATCTTCCCCGAGCTCCAGAGGCTTTCCTCGAGCCTCTGGGAGGGCGAAAACTGCCTCTGGAGGCATTCTAGGAGGCTCATTTTTCCCTCTCCCCAATCCTTAGTGCAGGCTTGGGGAGAGCGCACTTACCTCACATAAGAACGCACTTACCTCACATCCAAAACAGGCCGCAAGGAGACTCCTGGGAGGGGCGGAGGTGGGGTGGGGTGGCAGCTAGGGGTGGGATTTGGAGGTTTTCTGAACCGGCCATAACATTAGCTACGGGTTCTCCCGAACCCAGGCGAACCCGTAGCAGCCCACCCGGGTCATATGAATCTTTTTTTTTTTCCAAAAATGTTGGGGATTGCTCATGGGAAGAAGGCAGAAGAATAATTTGCTTTTGTCTCTCTTCTGCTGCTTTTTCTAGGTTCAGATTCGTAACGTCAATGAGAATCCTTAATTTTATTATAAAATTGTATAGGGAGAGTGCAAAAGATTTCAAATTTAAACCTTTTCAAGATTAAATCTCTCCACGTTGAATGCAAAACAGATATTGTAATCCCATTTTCAATTTTTTTAGTAGTTTCTCCTGAAACAGTTGGCTACATATTAGACTCTAATTGAAGCTCAAGGGGTCTTCTTTCAGAATAAAATAGTTTCAGTGAAATTGAACCAGCCAATTTGAAACTCAAAGCAGTTCAAACTTGAAATGCTTCGTCTGCCTTTAATTGACCATTGTTTTTGCTGCTTCCATATTCGTCCTGATATTCTTTAAGCTATGAAATGGTTGGAACAGGTAAGATTAATAAAATTGAATAATAAAGATCTATAATTTGTTCTCTTACCTGCTCATTCTCTTTCTGAATATCTAGGTTTCTCCTCCAAATGAAAACCTTGTAATTATGAATCCCTGGAGACCATGGTGGGAGAGATACCAGCCAGTTAGTTACAAGTTATGTTCACGCTCTGGAAATGAAAGTGAGTTCAGAGATATGGTGACTAGATGCAACAATGTTGGAGTAAGTGGTCTTCACTATTTTAGGGCTTAGTTGAGGGGAAAAGGAGATGGGTGGTCAAAGGCAACCATAAGTGGAAATTGGATTTTTTAAAATGGTGTCTTATATTTTTAAAGGGTGTCAAATATGTCTTATATTTGTCCAATTTTCTAGATCCGAAGTTCTTACTAGATAAATTTGATTCTATATAACAAAACATTCCAGTTCCTCAAATTTCCTTGGGGGAAAACATTTAAGATAATAGAATCATTTTTGCAATAATGTATTTTTTTTATAATTAAAGGAACAATTTCCTATAATCTGGATCAGTCTGAAAGTTGTAGGAGGACCTAGTCTAAAAACGACCCATCAGCAGAGTCAATTTCCAAGGTTGCTTGTCACCAAAACGTCTTCATCGGGTGCACTGTTTGTATGTGTTTTTTCAATCCTCATTTTATTAGCATTCCATCTTACATAAGAATGTTCTCAGACTTTGCTGGGTTAGTATTTTTATGTCAAGCATCAGTTTTATTCAAATGTCATTTTGACATGCATTAATGTGATGCTAACACCAAAACTCACTGCTAAATTGCTCTAGATTGGTATTGGCACAACTCTGTATTCTGTTGAGTGAAAACTATCATGTCATTCTCCATATTGTCCTGAAAGAATTGAAGATTTGAGACATACATTGGCATTGGGCTCGTTCCCCAGCCACGTGGATGTGTTTTCCTTCAATCCTTGAGATAAAGGGGAAATAATGTTCTAAAAATGCTGCCGTAGCCTTGGGGAAGAGAGAAGCTGGCAGATAAAGAAGAATGTGGTTGGTAAGGCATTGGGATCTTAATTGGAATAGTGGCTGCAGTCATGCAGTGCCTGTTAAGTTACTTCGTTAAGCTTTTGCTGGCAAAGGCCATAGGAAGAGAGACAGCTGTAGAGATCAGTTGTTTAGTGAACAATTGAGGTGAACATGTCAACATTATTTATTAAAAATAATACATATTCCCTCTTCTGAAATGTGCAACCCATGCAACATTTTATTCAATTAAATCAGAAATTAGGAACAAAATTGTTGGTCACTTCTCCCACAGTCAGTATGCCATGCATGTGGAAAACTTACCATGGGAAATCTAGTGGAAGACTACCTTGGTTTTCCGTTGCATTGATGATCTCCTGACCAAGCCACAAAAAAGAAAAGAATCTGAAAGGGATGGAAGACAGTACTCCAGCCTCTATGCCAGCCGTAACAGAAATGGCCATAGAGACATGGACTCCAGATGGTCCTGAAAGAAACCAGTTAAAATCCAGCAAGTTACTGACCTTTGAAGGATCTTTCTGAGGGGATCAAAAATGTATGCACAGATCTTTTGCTGTGATGTGTGGGAAAACACCACTTTTCTGTTGGAATACCTTAGCTATAGGCTGACAACAGGATGGAGGCTTTGATGTCAGACTATGACTTCAGCGACTATTAATTAGGATGCGTTGACGGTGGGGAAAAGAAGTTGGATGATGGGCCCATAATGGGGTTACAGTTGCATATTTGTAGTTTTATAATATGCTGCTCTAATACTATAGAGGAACTACAATAGCACAAGAAATTATGTTTCCTACTGAAAGAATGGGACAGTCTTACGCCTCCTTATTTGTTTCATTTATATATGGATTTTTAGAGTGGCATTGATTGAAATTGGGAAAAGTATGTTTTACACCAATATGTGTTATTAAAAATAGCCCAGATGCCCCCAAAGAATGTTCAAGATTCTGAACTGTTGGGAATTTATTTTTTTAATGCAACAATCTGGGATGACCAAGAAAAAAAATAAGTTTAAGAATGTTAAGATTCTGCAGTCATCCATTTAGATGAAATGTGACGATGGATATTACAGATTGAATGAATGAGTTATTGAGAGGTGTAGCAAGCATCAGATTATATTTAAACATGACGGCTGAAACCTACAAAGGCTAATACTCATTTTCTCCCATTTCTGTGAACATGAAGATGAAAAGACCTAGATTTGTCTCTTGCCTTGGGCAAAGTTCATGTTCCTAGCTTCAGCAGAAAGCTTATGTTAGCAACCCCAGACTATGTGCATTTTTCTGCTTTCCTGGGTATGTAAACATTAGTGTGTTGATAATTGATTATCAATGGCTGAGGATTGTCTTAGATGGAAGAGGATTGTGTTCTAGGTGAAATACCTGTTTTTATATTTTGAACAAGTTTTTCCTTATTAAGGCTTGGTCATTTTCAAACGCAAGCATTTCAGTTGAGACGGCATGCTTTGTGTATAAGGAAAGACCTTGTGTTAAAAGAAGGAAAAAGACATGGCTATGATCAATTATATATATTTCGCTTGTATCTACAATAGGTCCATATTTATGTGGATGCTGTATTCAACCACATGCTCAATTCCGCAGCTGGATCTGGCAACCGTGGAATCTGTAATAGCTATTTCAATTCAGAACACCATGATTTTCCTTCTGTCCCATATTCGAGATTTGATTTTAATGATCCAATATGTAAAACGCCCAGTGGGAATATAGAAAACTACAGTGATCCTATTCAGGTAGACTTTCCCATTCTGATGTGTTCTGTGATGGTATGAGTTTTATTATTACAACTGGTGGTTTGCTATAGATAAATGCAGTTTTCCATTTTTGAAGCAAAACTTTAATTGCTCTTGAAGATGAAAATGCCGACCCGAGCACAGGTTTGTGAGTATTATTACGTATACTGTATCTTTATTTGCCAGAGAGGAGAAAGAGCACTCTTAAGGCAATTGTGCTTGTCGACGGTAAACACTTAGGTAAATTTGTTGACTGCTTCATAGAATGCTAAAAGGCAATTTTGTGATATGCAGCAGGAATTTTGCAAAACTCCTGCAGCTTTTTAGACATTCAGTATGTAGATATTAAATGAGAGATACCAGTAAGGAGTTGGATTTATTAAAAAAAAAATCCAAGGAGGATTTTCAATTGTCTGATATCATCTCATAATAACCAGTTTTGTGAATGTGTCTGAACTCCTTCTTGTGATCAGAGTGTGTGAATAAAAAGGTCTAGTGCACAGGTGTCAAACCCAGCGTGTCACATTGCCGTCACGTGACGTATCACAATGTTTTTTCATGGAGCTGGGGGAGGCGTGGCTTGTGCGTGACTCATCCAGCCCACGGGCTGCTAAGTTTGGTACCCCTGGTCTAGTGGTTAAGGCATAAGGCTGGAAACCAGGAGAGTGTGAGTTCAAATCCCACCTTTTCCATGGATGATCTTGGGCAAATTAGCTCAAACCACTTCACAGGGTTGCTGTTGTGGGAGAAAGAATATTAGTTATGTTCACTGCCTTGAGTTACTTATAAAATAATAAAGGCAGGATAAAAATTAAACAAAACAAACAAAATTGTACTTTAAAAAGGGAGGCAAAGCAAGCCACTTTTATTCGTAGTGGCTAGAAGACTGTTGTAAATGGTTGAAAACAGTATGGACAAATCCCATTGAACATTTTGAGATTCTCAGCTCTCATTCTCAGAGCATATTTGAAGGGGTTGAGGTTTGAATCATATATCCAGTTAATGGAGAGTGGAAAAAGCCCCTGGGGGCTTTTTCTTTCTTTCACCCTTTCAACAATTTTCCCAAATCAGATTTTTTTTTTTTTTGAATGGTTATAGTAATCATTTTTCCCATATGTGTAGGTGCGTTACTGTCGACTTTGTGGACTCCTTGACCTTTCCCAGTGGAAAGATGATGTGCGTTCAAAAATAATATACTTCTTAAACCACCTGATTGACCTTGGCGTTGCAGGGTTCCGAATTGATGCTGCTAAGCACGTAAGGCCCGAGGACATAAATGTAATTTTAAGCAAGCTAAATAACCTCAATGCCCGATGGTTCACCGAAGGTTCACGACCTTTCATCTATCAAGAGGTAAATAATAATAATAAAAGGAAAATTCCCAGTATTTGTCCATTGTCCTAAAACATTCAAGTGTTTCAAATGTGCTGCCTTGCTGCAGCCTTACGATTTGTGGACTGGGGGTCTTAGGAAGAGTAATATGCCAAACGTCAACAAATCTGATCTATCTATCTACCTATCTCTATCTATCTATCTATCTATCTATCTATCTATCTATCTATCTATCTATCTATCTATCTATCTATCTATCTATCCATCCATCCATCCATCCATCCATCCATCCATCCATCCATCCATCTATCCTGTCTATCCTGTCTGTCTTGTCTCTCCCCCCCTCTCTCTTATCTCTCTATCTCTCCCTTATCTATCCATCCATCCATCCATCTATCTATCTGCTCACAAAATAAGGATCTACAGTAATACAATATGTGCCTGCTCAATATAAATTTCATATCAGTTTGCAGCTCTAGTGATTTTAAGATCCAATGGATGTTTGGTCTGTTTCAGAAAAGCAATTCTTTACACATCAATTCTAAGACATTAACTTAAATGACTAGAAGAGCTAATGTGCTTGTTGGCATTTATGTAAAATCTAGGATCTGGATGTCTGGATATAAAAACCTTTAATTAAAAAATAATAATTGATTTGAGGAGAAACTTAGCTAAGACAATGGAAATTTGGAAGTTTGTTGAGTTTAACCTTGAGGTATTTACATTATTTATAAAAAGGTAAAATTTCAAACGGGCAAGAGCTAAAACGTAGAAGGAAGCATTTTTGAATTTATAGCCCCTTTTTCTAACCATGATGAGTTGAAATTAATAGAACAAGATGTGATTAAGTAAATATAATAAGGTCTGTGTGTGTGTGTGTGTCTGTGTGTGTTATTACAGAGTGCTGATTCTTTCTTTTTAAAGTCTACTGATGGCTTTCAAGCATCTTGCCAAAAAATGCAGAGGTTAATCTAGTCTTATTAGGAAAAGTCTCCACATTCAAGATTATGCAGCAGAAACACTGTAATGCCCCCTATCCATATTCCTTTGTTAGTGGTGACACATTTCAGAAGGACCACCAAAGCATGCCTGAAACTATTAAAAGTTTGTGTGGGAAGAGGTATAATTGCAACTCGTACATTTGGTGCAAGATTGCCTAAAATAATCCCCAAAGTATATGCCCAAAACTAATTTGGTGACTAAATGTTTGAAATTTCTAAATCACTTTTAAGAATGAGTCAATACACAGCATAATAGGAAGTAATCACCTTGCCAGATATGCTATATCTTGGAATCCTTTTTCTTATTCCTTCTATACCTTCTCTTGGCTTTTTCCAGGTAATTGATTTGGGCGGTGAAGCCATCCAAAGCTCTGAATACTTCAGAAATGGCCGAGTGACTGAATTTAAATATGGCATGCAGTTGGGGACTGTCCTTCGCAAATGGAATGGACAAAAGATGGCAAATTTGAAGTAATTATTTTTGACACTAACCAGGACCAAATAGGGATCCAGGTGTAAGAGGAGGGTACAGGTACCCTTGTACCTTCAAAAAAATGTTTTGTGTGGGCTTTTGATGAAAAGCTCGGCAACTGTGCTGCTCAAATTGGAAGGGCTGGATCATATCCTCCTATGTAGGCCTACTTTGAAATGTCTTGTAAATACATTCTTATTTCTTCCTGATTTAGGAGCTGGGGAGAAAGCTGGTACATGATGCCATCTAATAAAGCCTTCGTCTTTGTTGATAATCATGACAACCAAAGGGGACATGGAAGTGGTGGGTCCTCCATTCTCACTTTTTGGAACCCTAGGTAACCTGCCCCTATTTTTAGCATAGTTTATAAAAGCTGTTTTGTAGTTGCAAATTAAATTTCAAACCCAAATGGTGCACATCCCATCCCATCCCATCAGAAGTTTAAAAAGTCTTCCCACTAGTAATTTACAAATTAATACTATTTAGAGCATCAGTTGCAGACATCTAGTTGTAAACATTTCTGCTCCAAAAGCTGACTTAAGTAATTCAGTGAAGAGGAGCTGGTAAAAAGGATGCTTTTTAGATCCCCCGGGAAGCAGCTTAAGCAAAGTTGGGATACAATGAGAAATAAATGTAATTGTTCCATTGTTTCTCAAAAGGGAAGACACACCATTTAGAGAGGAGAGGAGGCTCACACACAACATACATGCTTTCTGTTAGAGGAGTAACCATACTTTATTTTCAGTTAATCTGGTTATTATTGCATATGTTTGCATGAAATCCTACAGTCAAGATTTTTTTTAAAAAAAAAAAAGCTTCAGGAGCAGTATTGAATTTCTTTTGTGTCCTTTGATTTTGAAATTCGTAGTTTTCTCACATTCAAGTGAAATTTGTGCAAATGTCATTATCAAATTGAAAATCACCATTTAAGACTCGGTATGAAAAATTTTATCTACATTGGCAGAGGCAAAACCTAAAATGTATAATTTCCATAGCTGGATGGCTACTGAATTAGAGGCATTTGAATTTTGATTCTGTGCTCTAGCTTGTGGCCAAATTGTAACATATCCAATTACTTTTAAAAAAAATCTTTCTCCAAAAGCAGTCCCCTAAATTAATAACATTCAAAATTGTTAATGCATACTTTTATCTTTTGTATTCTTTTGTATTAACAAGCTCAGGAATTCATTGATTTGACGCTGTGGCTTTTATCAGCTTAAAAACAAACATGTAATATACCCTTTATCCCATTTTCCTGAACATATTTATATGAAAATAAATCACATTACATTCAGTTGGGTGTAATCTCAGGAAAGTATGGGCAGAATGTCATCCTTGATATAATATACCACTGGAAAATCTTTGTAGTATGGACATGTTCCTGTTTTTTGAATGGAAGAATGAGATGGTATTAAAGATGGTGGTGATGATGACCAAGTGTAGTCTAAATCTTCTCCTCCTCATCTCCATAAATGGAAATTTAATTTACTGTAATTTAGCCAGGAATTATGGCTGTTAAATCATATCAGTCATCATGTGCTGATCTGATTTTACGACTTTGTTTTTCAAGTGGTTGTTAAGCAAATGCAGTGGTTGTTAAGTGAATGTGGCAGTTGTTAAGTGAACCCATCATTTGCACTGGGTGTTTTGCAGGAAACTGGAAGTTAATGCCAGTTTCTGACAAAAGTTGTACATTGCAGTCACGTGGCCATAAATGTGGACCAGTTGCCATGGGGCTAAAATGCGACGGGGGGGGGGAGGGGGGCGGCTGGCCATTGGAACTTTGAATCCAGGTCATAAATAACATTTTGTAGGCCTGTTGTAATTCTGTGTAATCACTAAATTGCTGGTCATTAAGTGCAGGTCACCTGTGCTATATACTATATACCCAAATGCTTTTGTTTTTGGAAATGAGCCCTCTTGCCCAGGAAAGCAGATAAAAATAAGCTATGATTGTTAGGAACATCGGGGGGGGGGGGGGAGGGAGATAATAGGAAGCAACCATATCAATTTACTTTTTGGTAAGCTGAATGCTCACACACACGATGGAAGGCATCTTGTGAGAGCGCCTGTCACCTGCTTTCAATATTCCATTCAAACAAATTATCTATTCTGTGTTGGTTCATTTCTTTGTCTGAAAACACATTTATACCAGAACTCTTTATCTATTTAATAGACTTTATAAGATGGCAGTAGGGTTTATGCTTGCTCATCCCTATGGATTCACACGAATCATGTCGAGCTACTGGTGGCCTAAAGATATCCAGAATGGAACGGTAACTTTTTGTTGCTTCACAAAAAAAAAAAAAAAAAAAGATATTTAAAATGCGTTCATTTTATTTCTAAGCCACTGTATTTTAAAAGATAGTCCCATTAATAATAATAATAAATAATAAATATTTATTTCTTAGCCGCACCCTCTCCCGAAGGACTCGGGGCGGCGTACAGTAAAACATATGAAATAAATATATAGACAAGACATACATATTACAAAAACATATATCAAGGCATGTACAAGGAGGAGGTCGGCTAATGAATAAAAACAATAAAATACAGTGTTTAGAAACCCCTAAATAATTAAATGCAATTAAAATACCCAAATAAAAACCCATCAGGAGCGATATAGTTAGATCAAAGTTGAGCCAGGCCAGCTACTAGGAATAGGTGGGTCTTGAGCTTTATACGAAAGGAGCGGAGGTCAGAGGTATTCCTAATATCCGGAGGGAGGTCATTCCAAAGGAATATGGATAGGGGAACATTACTTTGAAAACAGATTGAAATTGTTGTTGTCATGTCTCTGCTAGTGTAGTTTTACGGCAGCATTTTAAGCATTGTATTTTATATTTTTATCCATTTATTTTGTTTGTATTCATCTTTAAACAGCTGAGAGGATGTTTTGATGAGCAACTGTTTAGATTTTAGTTTATACAAAATATGAATTGTATAATTTCACTTTAAAAACATTTGCACAGAAACATTCACATATGGTAGAGAAAATTAACTTTTGCGAGTAGTTTAGCCTAACCGACATTTGCAGTGTCAGCTTAGACTTTTTTTTAAACTGTCAAGGATTCTCAAATTTTTGTGTAGATTATAATAAGAACCTTGATGGCTTTCCAGTGTCTAGGTCTGTTGCTCCTAGAAATGTTTAAAAGCCAGATAATATGAATGAATGCAGATATTTATTTAGCAAGTTCAAATCTTGCTTCTTATGGTTTAGTAATGATGTGCCATTTTTTAAAAACAAGGACTTGAATGATTGGGTTGGACCACCAAGCAATAGTGATGGATCCATTAAACCTGTGACAATTTATGCAAATGAAACTTGTGGCAATGGCTGGATCTGTGAACACCGTTGGGATGAAATTCGGTAAATGCTTTCAATGCTACCTTATACAGAGCCTTCTTGAGAGTAAATTTGCTCTTCTGTATAGCTAGGGTTCAAATAACCCATTTTTTTCCTAAGTAAGCGGATAGATTTTCAAGATTCCTCTCCCTGCAAAATTTTGTGCAGATGCTTTGAATTATAATTCCCTTAATTTGTGGACTTCAGAGCAATTGTATCCAAAAGTTGCTGTAGGCAGCAAGAAAGATAGGCAAGATCAGTTGTCAATGTAGCAATAGTAAAGAGACATTATATTTGGAAGTAACTCAGACAGGTACTTTCTTAAGTCACTGAATTATATGTTGCACATTTTTTTTTACATAAACAGATTTATAAAATTAATGTCAGCCCCATTAGGTAGTTTGGACCTGGAAATCAACTCCACATGAAAGCAGAAATTGCTTTGATTAAGATTGGCTATAATTTCAGAATCTTGCAACTCTGATTTTGCTGTAATTCTTCCTCCCCCTTGTACTTCATTGAATTAGGGAGGTGACCCTCTGAGCCTTATGTTATCTATCTGTTGTGAATTTAAAATATTTTACCCCTGGCTGCCCTAGCAACTGATCTTGCATATCTCTATCAAGATAATCTTCCGGTAGTTTCTACAATTACCAGATTGTGTAAAGGTGTGTGTGTGTTCCTTACACTGATCCATTTCCCCCCACATTTCAGGAACATGGTGATATTCCGAAATATTGTCTATGGGGAGCCAATTACAAACTGGTGGGATAACAATAACAATCAGGTAGCATTTGGACGTGCTGGCAAAGGATTTGTTGTGTTTAATAATGATGACAGGTATGTTTATGTAAGAATTGAAAGATGCTTGGATTTCTATCTTCTACTGTATATGTAATAGGTCAAAATAATTTTGATTTCATCTTTGGATCAAAACTGATTAACTGTTCAATAGTTCCAATCTGCTGCTTTTCTACTGTATGATTGGTCATATTGAAAAGAGTTGAATGTCCGTTGAAACACTGGATGTCACCATCAGTCACTCATACTCACCAGCTATCCACAGCACTGGATTTTCTGATATCCCTTCTCTTTAGATTTTATAGTGGGATCATTGGGCAGATGCATTCTAGCTTTTCAGCATACCATGCTAGGCTTTTAACGAAGCTTCCGTGACCCTCCAATCATTGTATAGCCAAAAATATTGTAAGGAACACAGATAAGAGTAGAATTCATTTGTTGGAACAGTTTGGGCGATTAAATAATATGGGTTGTTCTTCTTGAGGGTCAGATATCAATGCAAACTTGGTTGCTGCTATTGAGATGCCATTATAGTTTGTCACTATAAACCATCATTCTAGAAATAGACAGTCTCCTCTGTTTCTGCTCCAGAATATCTTCCAACATAGCAAGTGGGAGAAGAGAATTTGTGTTCGTCTGCATGTTGTGTAAGCACTACGGTTGGGTAGAGTTTCAATGGGATGATTTGATCAGATGATTATTTGAGTCAATTATCCCATCAAAGCAGAAGTGTAAAAGAGACACCACTACTTATCTGGAGCAGCCAGATACTTTTTGATCTCTTTGCTAGTATTCTACATGTACAGAAACCACTTTAATCAAAGTGTTAGACTTAATTGACATTTCACACCAAAGTGGAGGCATATTTCATTGTCTGTAATATTTGAAACAAAAGTCAAATTTGGAATATGCCCATTGTCTTACCAATGTTTTGCCTGGCTATAGCTGCTTGGAATAGTAATTCAACATTCTAAGCTAGGCTGTTACGCTAAAGTGATTTCTACTTTGGTTATACAATACTATGGATTTAATTCCAAAAAAAGAGCTTCAGCATGTGAGCATAGCACCTGTCTTAGCACATTTTCTCTCTCAGCAGCTGTGACTTTTCTGAGGATCACAGAGTATCTTACATGTGTTGTTTGCAGGCCATGTTGATTCTAGCAAGCTAAGTATATACTTAGTATATTCACACGTATTCATTTAAATGTATTGACAAAAGTAGATGAAATAGAGAAAAAGAAGTATGTATATAGACTCCATATGTCAGATCACATAAATAAGATAAAATTTGGGAGATACTTTGAGGTAAATGAAAGGCAATTTCGGCTTTTATTTATTTACGTAGCGTATGACAAGTAATTTGAGTTCGTTATGGATAGGATTGAATCTGAGGCAACCTGCCTATCATCATATTCAAAAACCATATAAAACTGAAAGTAAAGAAGCCCTTTTATTTATTTTGTCTGGTAAATGGGGTGCATCTCTACCTCATATAGGAGAGAGGCCTATCTTTGGAGACATAGGCATAGGTAACTTCAATTATTGTAATGGAAATATTTGATGAAAATGGTAGGGAAGGCAGTCCAAGAAATTCTGCTGGCCCAGAAATTGGCAGTTACTGTTGGTGAACATTGTTTGTGTTGGAACAGCTTCATGAATGGCTGGTTGCCTTCTAAGGTCATTACAAGACATGTTAGTTTAGAAAATGATTTGTACATGGGTTACCAACAGACTTTCAATATAGTAATTTTATGAAATAATGTAAACCAAGATAGAAGAATAGAAGGAGAAAAATAGAAGACGGAGAAGAAGAAGAAAAGAGGGGGGGGAGAATGAAAAGTAATAAAGAAAAATTAATCTATAAGTAATTTCCAACCTTCATCACAATAGCTATCAACAATTTTAGTAATTTGTCAACTCCTCTTAAAATACTCTCTTCTTCCCATCTTTTTATCTATAAATGAATCCATAAAGCACAATCATTTCAGTCCCGATGTTGGCAAAAGTCCCTTCAGGCTAACAGAAATGACAACAAATCTTTATGACCCTTGATCAAATAAACTAATTTTTATATTCTTTCCTTTTATTCCTATCAGTCTTAAACTTTACTCTGTTTAAACAATGTTGCAAGTTTTTTTTTTAAAAAAACTTGATTTTATTTTCATTCTTTGTCGCTTCTCATGAGATTTTTCACAATTTTAACAAACCTCTATTGTAAGTCCAATATAGGAAAATTATCCAGGTCATTCTCTTGGTTTATTGTTTGTATATCTCTTATAATTATTTTAAAAAATGTGGTTTCTTTGATATGTCCAATATAATATCTTTTTTCCATGTCTTTCTGTACATTCAAGTGTAACCTGTCATTTGTAAATCCACTTCCAACTTCTTGATCATGGCATGTAAAACATGTTTTACTTTGTTTTTTACTTGTTTATTGCTTCGTTTGTTTTCATGGCCCGGTTTTTGGCATGCCGCAGCCCAGTACTGGTCCATGGACGGACTTAGGGACCCCTGCTTTAATATGTCCAGTGTTAGAATATTTTGCTCCATTCTGTAATTTATACACTTTCCTTTAATTGTAATATTTAGCTCCCTCTGGTGTCCGATTTTTAAAATATTATCTTAACATGTTTTTTTAAAAACTAAGTAAGAATTTTCCATTAATAAATAATTTGCAATTAATTCCAAAACCTTATTTTAAATTTAACTGGACCCTTAGTCCATTTGTAATTTCTTAAAACCAAGGTTTTAATCAACCTTTTGCTGTTTATTCCAATAATTTAAATAAAAACCAGGGCTGCCAAATTTGTTGACCCAAAGGTTTTTAATAGCTGAAAAGCAGTTAACTAGTAATTTCTAAAAGTGATTAGAAAAAGAAGGATAAAAACTTAGTGTCCTTTCAAAGGTACCAAGCAGGGTTTGAGCAAGATGAATATTGTCTTGTATCTCACAACACTAAACATTCTGGAGGCAACACTCTTCCAGTCTCCTTGTCAGGAGCTGCTGTCTGGAGTATATCTGAGTGATCTCAAATAAACTCGTTGTCCAGAGAGGTTTGAAAAGCCAGTCCAGTTTCCAGCTTTTCATTCCTTACCACAGTTTTCAATCTGAAATTTCTTCCTCCAGAAGTCAGTTACTTACATATTTTCTATTCTTGTGTATCCAGTCTAAAAAGAGATGTATACTTGTTGCTAAGTTTGCCATGGATTGATGTGATAATTCTGCTTAACTTTTCTCTAAGTTATGAAACCACATTAGTCACTGAAGGTGAAAAAAGCCCCCTTCCCTATTAGCAATTTGGGAATAAGCTGAAAACATTCTTGTTTATTCAGGCTGCTTAATGTTTTAGTATTTTAATATTTTATATTTCTTGATTTAATGTGTTACCATTTTATTATACATTTTATGAGACATTCATAGCAATGGGTGGCATATCATTTTCTGAATATAAATAAAAGAATAAAATTATCTTTTATTGTACAGGAACTTGTCGGTAATCCTTCCAACTGGACTTCCTGCTGGGGTTTATTGTGATGTCATTTCAGGACGAAAGGAAGGCAAGACTTGTACAGGAATTCAAATCCATGTGGCTGCTAATGGCATGGCACATTTTCAGATTAATTACCAAGCAAAGCATCCCTTCATTGCAATTCATGTTGAAGCCAGACTGTAATATATACTGATGAACATTTCTCCTGTTTGATTGGTTTCTGTTCTCTGTGTATTATAAAGCTGATTTTATACATTATTATTTATTACTTCTATAGGCTGGTTCTATCATAACTCACGATGTTATACAATGCAAGGCAACTTACAGCAATGCAATTCAAAACAATACCAAAAACATGTGGAATAAAATAATATAAACTTTTAACAGACCAGTTATCCTGCAAGGAATCCATTTCTATCCGTTTCTAATCCAAGACCTGGGAGAAGAGCCATGCTTTTGAGGATTGTTTAAATATAGTCGGTGAAGTCCATGTGAATATCTGGGGGAGGTTTGAATTACCAAACAAGCAATGCAACAGAGAAGGTTTGCTTCCTGAGTCTTACCAGGTGACATTGCCTGATTGTATGGGATAGATAGAAACTATAGAAGATAGATGGCCCCTCAAACAATTCAGCCCTATGTCATGAAGTGTTTTATAAATGATAACCAATAACTTGAAGTGCAGCCAGAAGCTTACTAGTAACTAGTGCAGTTTACAAAACAGATTCGTTCCATGGACAGATTGTGGCGTGCCCATAACCGTCTGCACCATTGTATACTGGACCAGCTGCAATTTCAGATGTGGTCTTCAAAGATGGCCATATCTGGAGTTCATTGAAGTAGTCCAAATGGAAGGCAAGCAAAGCCTGAGTGATTGTCCTCCCAGTCTAAGTATGAACACAATTGGCCGCTAGATGAATTATGCAAGGAAGACCTTCAAAGAAACCCCCCAAAATGTGTGCCAATGCTGAAGGGAGAAATAAAACTTTTGGAATAAGCATTCCTGCATTTTCAGTTCCAGGTAGTCCAAATACCCCCAGGACATTAGTCTTGTTGAAATTGAGATTGTTCCTCCCCATTCAGACCCATGCAATCTTCAATCACTGAGATAAGATCTTGATAGCATCATTTGTTCAGCCTATGGTTGAGATTTATCACTAAGTATCAGTGTACTGATGATACCAGACTCCAAACGGATGAGCTCATCCAGCATCTCATATAGATAATAAAGAGAGGAGCAAGAGCATAAGGCCCTGAAGCACTGCCTTGATTTCTCCCTCCTGCCAATACTGATTAGACAAAAGAAAGGAGAATGATGTTCTGACCTAGGCTTCCCCAGCAGCACAAAGCCAAGTCCTCGTCCCGATAAACCCCTTTTATTTATTTTACAGTGAATTCCTCTCCATCAAAATCCTGGCCCACAGTCTTCAAGATAGTTCTCAATTGCGAACCCTTATCAGGCTTGGAGATTTGCCAGATTGATGTCTTTCAGACACCGCAATACTTGGCAATAATGCAGGAATGAACTAATTGTCTCCTGCAAGCACCCCTCCCCTTTCCTCCTCTTTTATTCCCTATGGAAGGGGCCTTTAACAGTCCACCTGTGGCTCTACTCCCAAGTCAACCCTTGTTCCTTAGCTGTTCCCTTCATCTGCAACTCTGCGCATGTGCACACTAGGAACAGTCCAGCTGTTTGTCTGCCTCACTGATCTCCGACTCCGAAGGCAGCTGATAACTCTCAAACGTCCTGGCCTTCGATGCAGAGCACTCGTCAGAGCCTTCCCCAAACTCCAGGACTGGCCCATGTTCCTCCCCAACCCCCTCACTTTCCAAATCTGCTGCCAGCTCCCCAGGCTGCTGGCAGGCCACAACAAATGACACCACCAGGTTTCCCATGCCTAATTCCTCTTAGTGGTTCAAAAGGATATGTTCTATGGTATTGATGCTTGCTGAAAGATTAAGAAAAAAACAGGATAGTTGCAATACCAGGATAGTTGGCTGCCTCACACATTGTCAGCAAGCATAATCTCTGCCACTTAACATGCTGTGAAACCTATCTGGAAATTTATTAAAAAATAAATGCCATTTATAGCCCAATCTTGTTAATATTGTTACATAAACTTTGGATGCCTTGTCCATACCGAGATACCCTGCAGAGTCATTCCAACATTGGACCCCAATTCTTGCTAGGTTGTTCTTGAAAAACCCATAAACAAGACATGAAGGTAGTTACTCTTCCTCATTGTTCGTCTCCCAACAAGCAATTGTTATGAAAATAGCCTCTCTAAACAGGGTGCTCAAATTTTACTACTTGTAGCCTTTAGACTTTAAAATGGACTTGACTGTGATATTTGTGGAAACTATTCTGAAGCTTTGGAGAACTGATGAAAAATCTTAACTTCCTGATAAGAATTTTTGTCCCTCCTCCAGGGCATGAAAGCTGCTTCCGCTAATCAGTGGGTATCAATGGAAGAAGGATCAAAACAGAAAAATGATGATCTCCTATCAGTGCTTGATAGGAAATAATAGCTTCCCTCCTCCTTTTTCCAGATAATAGTGTTTCTTGCCCAAACCAAAATTTGCATGACAAATTTATGGAAATAATTTTAAAACATAAAATAGGAATCCCCGATCTCACTTTGGCTGCAGGACTGGTGACAGATAAGCAAAGAGGAAAAACAAAAGCAAAGCAAAACTCATCTCTGCCACTTTACTATATAGTTACAATGCTTCATGCAGAATTCCCCCAGTGCAGAATAATTCTGGTCTGCAGAACTCAAAAACCCCCAAAATTCAAGAGAGGTGTTGAGGTAAAGACAAACGATCAACTCCCTACCTTGAGTGTAGAGAACAACTGCTTCAGACCACAGGTTTTAATGCATAGAAAAGTAGCAAGATTTTATGCCTTACCATATTCTGTGTTTATTATTGGGATAAGAGGAGAGTTGTGTGGGTTTTTATTGGTTCAGATGACATTTCTTGGTTTAGGACACTATATACTTTTTGCCATTTAATCTCAAGCAGGCAAATATATTGGGCTGTTTCCATGGCTTAATGCTAGGCTAAATTATGTATCATTTCCTGCTGTTTGGGGGAATAAGTGTTATAAAGTACAGCTTGCTATGTGCTGGAGGCCACTTTTTTTTCTTTTTCTTTTTTTGATTTGTAGATGTCCTTGAAGCAGATAGTACATTATCTAATATATTTTGTTGAAGATGGATGTGATTAATTCGTCTGAATCTTATCTTGGTTTATGCATTCAAAGTTTTCCCCAGGGAATTTAGTGCTTTATCTTCACCTGTTTCTCTTGTTTAAACCATCAAGTGGCGTGACCTTTGATTAAAGGAAATTTGCTAAAAGTAAGCCAATTGTGTTGAATGTCTCATGACTGATGTGTACTTTGATCTGTACCAGAAATATAAATACAGTACTGAAAACTGCAACTGGGAGCAGAGAAAGACCCATTACCCAAGGCAGAATGTGGATTTTAGTTCTCCTTGCTGGTCTGGAACTTTGTTTGGCTCAGTATAACCCAAATACATTGCCTGGAAGGACATCTATTGTTCACCTCTTTGAATGGCGTTGGAATGACATTGCTCTTGAATGCGAACGTTACTTAGCACCTAATGGATTTGGTGGAGTTCAGGTAGGTACATTTTGGTGGTAATTTCTGGGAAAGATGTCTAGTTCTTTTGGCACAATTTCTCTGATTCCAAGAAAATAAATATTGAATTTAATTAAAATTCAACAATGTTAACAATAGCGAAGGGCTGTGGGAATGTTTTCATGGTATAAATCACTAAATCATCTTCCAAGCATGCTGACTCAACTTCCAGGATTTCCCAGGCAGTGTGCCAGTTGCTTAGGATTCTGGGAGTTGAAGTTTACACATCTAAAGAACAATGTAAATGGAGATTTTCAGTCATTCAGGTCATGGTTGTTCCAAAAATGCTCTTTTTCAAAAAGGCAAGTGGACTTTGTTTTTCCTTGAAGACATTTCGTTTTTCATACAAGAAGCTTCTTTTGCTTGGTTTGGAAAGGACTGGCCAAAATGAATGACCCTTTTGTAAAGACTTGGCAGTGAAATTGTTGCATCAACCTATTTGTGATGTAGAGTAAATTCATGTTTTGTTGTACTGAGTATGTGAAGTTAACATGTAACTGTAACTGTTCCAACTAATTAATTGGGCATATAATTTGCAATTCTGTTTCTTTTCAAGCATCCAACTACTTGGTTAAATGAAGGCAAATGAATAAGTAGCGAGATGGATACTGGTAGAAGAATTGTTGCATCAACAGACAATCAGATTGCTGATTTATTCAACATTTATTTTCAAAATGGCAATCTGAGCACCTCAGCTGCCATTTAATTAAGTACTTCATTAATCATAAGGACTCTCTGGCACAAGAGAAAGAAAACAAAACCATATTATATTTTTTTAATGGTTACATCATGTGTAATGGGTATTGTGGAAATGAAAGCACTGTAGAGTATTAAAGCTGAGGAATTTTTACTGATGACCATTTTGCTTAATGATAATACTCCATCAAATGCTGATTGTTATACTTTTCCATCGGATGGTAAATATGTTCCCATATTATTCCAAAGAAATAGAAGAATAATGTGATTTATTATTATTATTACCCATCATGTAATATAACAAGCTGGACCAGTATTTTATTTACATTTTCCAAACCAATGTATAGCAAACAACTTATTTAACAAGTAACATCTAATTTATCATGCTGTCTAATATATATTCACTAGAGTTCTGGTCTTCTATATACACTGAATGTTCCTCCAGTACTTTGTTAAGAAATGATATAAAATGAAGACATGGTAACTTTTCTAGCTGGCTGTAGCTGACATAAAAATATGTTTCATGTACATTGAATCATGTTTATTTTATTAACCCAGTAGAAGTTGCTGTTTGTGTTGAAAATAAGGCAGTCAATCTCACTTCATATTCAAAATGTATTGCCACCCAAAATAAATCAATGTTTTGTCAAATGCGCAAGCAAGCCTACTGCCCAGTTGTGATCAAATAATATTCTGAGCATCAAATGGATTATACGTTCTTCTTGTGGAGTAATAGAAGTGAATTCAGAGTGTAGTTCACTCCTGTAGTGAATTAGACTTCTGGCTAGTTCTCCCAGTTTTCTCCTAATAAATATTTTATTTTGAAAGGATGGGAAAACTGATTGTGTGAGGGACATAGAAGCTGTTTTGCTGGCTTTTGATTAACTGAAGCAGAATTCATAGGATTTCCAGTCACTCTCTAAGTTTCTGATTTCAAGAAAACCCATGAACTTGAAGAGGAAAAAGTAAGGAAAGGCTTTCTGCACACTGGGCTTTTCCAAACTTTTTTTTAAAAAAGGATTCCTTAAGAAACCCAAGTGCTTTCAAATCAAGGTAAGGATTGTACCATAGAGAATCTCCATAGTCCCATGGGCTATGTAAAAAAGGATTTTCAGCCTGCCACTGAGCTACTGAAATAATGCTCTGTGTTGTTGGGTGATGTTATTCAATTCACAGATCTCTCCTCCAAATGAAAACCTCGTCATTACAACACCATGGAGACCATGGTGGGAAAGATACCAACCTGTCAGCTACAAGCTCTGTACACGATCTGGAAATGAGACTGAATTTAAAGACATGGTGAACAGATGTAACAATGTTGGAGTAAGTGATATTTTGTTTGAGACCTTTGATTCAAGCTAATTCTGCTTCCATAACAGTGATATGTATTCTTAGATTATAGATGGGACCATCTTTTAGTCAATTCAAAATGGAATCATTTTAATTGGATTAATTTAGAAAATGATCCTGAATATCCTAAAGTCATCTAATTTAAGATTGGCCCCTTCCAAATAATCACATTCCAGGAAATATAATGTCGAGTGCTATAAAATCTAGTCTCCTTAACTCTGAGAGACTGCCTGGAGTCATCTTTTCTTTGAATTAACAAAATGAGGACAAAAGTTACTGCTGGATTTTAGATATGTGATGTAATCTTCTACGATTCCATACACACGTACAGAAACATTCAGCATGCAAAAATGATAAGAAATGTAGTTGATGTGACTCTCAGTGCCTAAAAATGTAAGGAATTAACGAAAATTATATTTGACATAATTAACATAAACCTCAGTCCGTGTTGACTTACTAGTCCTGGGAATTGAGAGAACTATGTTTTGTATTATTCCTAGTCAGCTAGGAGCCTGGTCTACAAGCTGGGTCTAAATAATACAGGTGTAGTAATAGGAGCTATTTTGGGAACACAAACCAGCCACCAGCCATCTCTAAATTTTGAAAAGAGGAAGGATCAGCAAGGACCATTCAAAAAACACAGCATGGGAAAGCAAACTTCATCTTGAGTGAAATCATCTACTGGTTTTTGTAAATTGTTTCATTGCTACTATTTTTATGTCTGCCCTACAAAGGTGAAATGTAAATTAGGATTGGATAGGTTCTGGAGGTACGGAGTGATCACCCTCACAAGCACAAGGTCTCTTATTTGATATCCTTTGGCTGTGATGCTGCTAGCGTATACAGTTCAGAGCAGTACTTTGGCAAATCAGCAAGGGGAGGAATTTTATCACTGGGAAAGGAGCACCTGCCAGGAACGTGGTTTCCATGTCTTTAACTGAGCCTGGTGCACAGATGGTATCATTCAAAGGGCAGCTGGGTAGCTTCCAAAGGTAGTAATAGCAGCCCAAGGGAGAAAGTGTTCCTAAGATAGGTTGAATATAAGCAATTTGCAAATGTTGCAGCATCTTGAATTATGTGAGTAAGAGAGTGGGAAAATGCAATTATAATGCCTTGAAATTGTGTAGCAACACTTCCAAGCGTTTACGTGTGTCGTCTTACTTAGTTATCTTTACGATCAATTAGCTATTAATATCCCCCTATTATGGTATCCAGACTGCCTTGAGAAAATGATTTTCCAATTAAGGCCAAATTGTGAATGCAAGTCTGGATTTGGAGACTTCCTGATCTATAGTTTGTAAGGGAATTTTGGTTTTATTTTTGTTAAGCTACACTTCTAATTCCAATGGACTAGAAATTAATGTGGTTTTTTCCCCCACAAACCAAAGAATATCTTTCTTGCTCATGATTAACGAAAAAGATGCAGGCTATGTTCATATGACATTGCCATAGAACAGTGTTATGATGTCACAGGATGATGTCATCATGACATCACTGGGACGGGCATGGATTATATAATATGCATGATGATCTCAGGAAGTGCTTAGTGGTGCGGTGGCCTAGAGGTGGCGCTCTCACCTTATAATCGGGAGGCTGTGAGTTCGATCCTAGGTAAAGGCAGATATTTTTCTCTCTGGGCACAATGAGGATACGCGTATCTGCTGAATATAGCTCCACATTGGCGACAGGAAGGGTTTCCGGCCAGTAAATACTCAGCTCTATTCAGTTGCCCAGACTCCACCCTGCAAGGGATTATGGGGTCATTAAAAGAAGATGATGTCTCAGGAAGCGCTTGATGTCACTTCCCTCCCATGCCCATAGAGCAGGGCCTCCTTTCAAGTTGCTTTAACCTGATCGACTATTCTCTGCTCAGGTATACATTTATGTGGATGCTGTTGTCAACCATATGTGTGGAGCTGCTGCTGGATCTGGCCACCATTCTACATGTGGAAGCTACTTCGATTCAAACAAGCGAGATTTTCCTGCTGTACCGTATTCTGGATGGGATTTCAATGACGGGAAATGCAGAACCGCCAGTGGAGAGATAGAAAATTACAATGATCTTGACCAGGTACTTTTCTGAATTCATTCAAAGGTAGCCCTCAACTGACAGACACAATTGAGCCCCAAATTTCTGTTGCTAAGTGAGACATTTGTTAAGTGAGTTTTGTCCCATTTTACGACATTTCTTGCCCCAGTTGTTAAGTGAATCATTGGAGTTGTTAACTTAGTAATACGGTGGTTAAGGGAATTTGGCTTCCCCATTGACTTTGCTTGTCAGAAGAATGCAAAATATGGCCACATGACCCCGGGACAGTGCAACCGTCATAAATATGAGTCAGTTGCTAAGCAGTTGAATTTTGATCATGTGACCATGGGGATGCTGCAGTGGTCATAACTGTGAAAAACAGTCCCAAGTCACTTTTTTCAGTGCCGTTGTAACTTCTAACAGTCAGTAAATGAACTAAGTCGAATATCTGTATATATGTGCATTCTGTTCTTTATTTTTTAATGGTTGAAACAGTCATGCCCAGTGAGACTGCATATAGATGGCCTCATTCTTAAGCCAGGTTTCTGGCACTTATAGACAGAACATAAACATCCTAGAATAATATGTTGATCTTTCATGAGTGTATTATTTTAATGTTATTTATTTATTATTTTTAATTTATTTCTAGGCTGCCTTTATTATTTTACAAATAGCTCAAGGCAGCAAACAACAAATTTTTCCTCTTGATATTTTCCTCACAACAATAATCCTGTGAGGTAAATTGACTGAAGAAAGAGTGACTGGTTGAAAGTCACCTAGCTGGCTTTCATGAGTAAGGCAGGACTTGAACTCACAATCTCCTGCTTTCTAGCCTGGTGCCTTAACCACTAGACCAAGTTAGCTTAGTATTTCACAGGATTAAGCTCTAGTATAAATATGACATTGTGCACATGAAAGTGGATACAAGTAAAATTCATGTATACATGTGTGTATGTGGTTTACTAGAATTATATGTAATCCAGTGGTGGGTTCCCAATTTTTTTACTACCAGTTCAGGTGCGCTCGCGCTCACAACGCTTCTGCGCTTGCACAGAAGCTCATGCGCAGAAGTGTCCAGGTGGGTGGGCAGAACCTCCTGCCACCGCTACTATCAGTTCGCCCTATCCGGGCCGAACCAGGAGCAACCCACCTCTGATGTAACCTGAGCAGAAGAATAAAATTTGCAGAAAAATCAATTAGGATTTCTTAGCCAGAATCTTACATGTTGGTTGTGAGCTGTAAATCTGTGAGCTGTATAGAGATGCAAGCATTTTTGGGGCCCAGTGCCCCACATCTAAGAGCTGTGGCTGGTGGGTCAGATCCTTAATGATCCCTGGACTTGGATGTGTCCTTTTCAGGACAACTGCCGAAATATAACTGATCATTTTGCTTTCATGTTCGCTTAGCCATAACTACTTCTGTCATCCAAACTGCCAACGTATGGTTAACATGAATGACAGTTTGAGCCACGTAACTGACTTAAAGTAATAAATGCTGACTTAGAAGCATTCCTTATTTGTAGTAAATGCATAGGTAAAGGTTTCTTAAGTTTTCTTTGCTGAGATCAAGATGATTAAAGGTGCAATTAAGGTTTAGCTAGACTGGATCTTTCCTTGGCAAAATAGGGAGTCTGCAATCTGTGGATTGTATGTGGTCCCTGTGCCACATTAGGAGTCTTGACAAAGTAGAAAGGGCAGATATTTGCACCTGTGTTGATAACGTTTAGAGGAATTTACAAAAGGTATGATTAAAGCCTTGCAAGGAGATTAATTCCAGCTCCCCTTTTTTTTACACTGCTTAAAAACACACTATTCTCACCAATGCCAGGCTATATTTTTACCCATGTTAAGGGGAATTTAAGGGGCAAAAGGTGTTATTTAAGTCTCTGCCAGTTTGCTCATTAAACCGACAAAACCTTTTTTTCTCCTGTTCATTCTGTGACCACTTTTTTTCCAGTTCCAAGTCTTACATAGAACATTACACGCACACACCATATATGTACACATACATGTATGCTCCCACAGACACATAATGTGTACTTCTACTCTACACTATGGCTTGGTGTGATCTATAAATGTAGTAGAAAGAGTTGTGGTGGAACAGTGGTTAGAATGCAGTATTTATTGCTGGCTAATTCTGCCAACTGCCAGGAGTTCGATCCTGACTGGCTCAAGGCTGACTCAGCCTTCCATCCTTCCAAGATCAGTAAAATGAGGAGCCAGATTGTTAGGGGCATTATGTTGACTCTGTAAACCTCTTAGAGAGGGCTGTAAAGCACTGAGAAGCAGTATATAAGTCTAAGTGCTATTGCTACTCAACATAAATGTTGGTTAAGTTAGTTGAATACTTTCTCATTCAGCAGTTCTGAAGCTGTATGTTGCCATGTAGTAGTATGTTCTATTAAATGAAATCATTAAAACATTAAGACTGGAAGGCCACCTGCTGAGTCTCCACACGATCCTTTTTTTAATCATGTGCCGTTAATGAGAGGACGCTGTGGTATATCTCTGCATTATATTTTATGCTGGGCACAGAGGAATTACCTGTCCACAGTGAGTGAATTTTCAAAGTCAGTTTTATTTATGGATTGCAATAAGCAAGTTTTTGTATTGCCCAACCATCTCTCTGGACTGTTCCCAAAATAAACTTTAAAAAAGTATCAAATACCTCATCAAATATAATAATACTTAATACTGATGGCAAAAGAAGTGTGCCAGTTCAGATAATCAGCTCAGTAACAGGTAATGAACTGGAAGTACATTATTGAAAACTGGAGACATTAAAAAAAAAAGATTGGGAGAATAGAAACTGTCCTCACCACCACCACCACCACCACCCCAAATCCATCATGCAAGGCGAATCCATTTTGGGAAAACTGTGAAGAACTCAGCTGCAATGGCTCCCCTGAGACTAAATACTGTTTAATATTGTTGCAGAAAATAACAGTTTTGACGTTTATTTGGCAGCCAGGTTCAGAAAAGCCAGTCAAAGGCTAGCATGTAACTTCTGAACAACTCTTCTCATGAAAGCACACCTTCTTATACTTTTGTCAAAAGCAGCACAACACGGAAATACTTAACCCATTTCTGATTGGTTACCTTGAGGAAAGAAGCCTTATAAGCAGATACTGTCTTGCTTCCCCTTTTGTCTGGGCCGCAGGTATGGAGCTCTAGTCTTATAATGGCTACGTGGCTTTGTAAGAACTTTAGCTGAACTCTGCGGCTAGGCTTCATACTTCCTGTTCTTTGGCAAGCTTCAAACTCCGTCTTTTATTTTATAATAAGAAGATGAAAGCCCCCTCCCCCCCGAGGCTATCCAGCCTGACCCCATATGTTCACTCTTAATGTCCAAATCTCACTTTGCGTCCTATTTTAATATGTTGTGATTTTTTTTGTAAAAAAATATGTATAAAGTATGCCTTCTATTTTAAGAAAACAGCGTGTATCTTAGGTATCCGAACTTTTGGTAATTTCACTCTGTTCCAATTTCGTGGGCTTGGCGGGAAGCATCCTTATACCTTCTCCATAAGGCACTTTGAAATTAAAGGGATGAAGGACGGCTGAAACAGAGCTAGCATAATTAACTTCTGCTCAGACTGACCAAAGTTTGGGGGATGGGGCTGATTTGAAGAGTTGCAGGCGGGATGAACTGTCCCTTAGATCTCTTCTATGAAGAACTGCTAGCTGGCATCTCCTCATGGGCAGGATGCCAATGTGAACAGCATTTTGTTGCTTGATGATCATCATGAAGTCTCCATTGACTCATAAGATTGTCTGAATAATTGTCACTGCTCTCCTGGAATATTGCTGAGTATGAAGTTAGAACAAGGAATCCTGTCTTCATGACTTATATTACCCAGTTTGATATTCTTTTATTTCAGAAAGCTGGCAGGTAGTAATCTGTATCCTGAAGACCTTTGTCACATCTGGAAGTCCCTGAGACAGGATGAGAGAGATTCCATGTAGACTTGAGAATCCATATCTGTTAGTCGTAACACCATTATTTAGGATTGGAATTCCTTATTTTATTTGGGTTTATTTTAGTAACAATGTCTTTAAATACTTTTAGACACTGCTTATTGTTTTTCTCTTCTACACGTACACACCACACACACACACACACACACACACACACACACAGGTATATACAGATACATACAGACATACATACAGACATACATATACAGTAGAAGGATGTAAAATTTTTGTTATGGTGCAGTGGTTAGAGGGCAGTACTGCAGGCTACTTCTGCTGACTTCCAGCTGCCAGCAATTCGACAGTTCGATTCTCACTGGTTCAAGGTTGACTCAGCCTTCCATCCTTTCGAGGTTGGTAAAATGAGGACCCAGATTGTTGGTGGCAATATACTGACTCTGCAAACCATTTAGAGAGGGCTGTGAAGCACCGTGAAGCAGTATATAGTGCTATCTTCTTTGTATCTATGCAATAAATTTGAATTTGAATTTAGTCTTAATGCCGAGTTCACTTTTCTATATCCTTTTAGCAGTTATCCATGAGAAATTCATCCTTGTAAATGCGTATATACCCCCTAATACTGCTAACCTTTAAATTGTAGAAATCTGGTCAAAAACAAAAATCTGCATTAATATTTCTTGGTTCTGTCTTTTTAAATTTTAAATTTTAATTGTACATTGGGTTTCTTACAATTGGGGTATTTTAATGGTGATTTTTAACTGTCTAAATGTTGTAATTTGTTACCTCCTCCGTGCATGTGTGTCTTTGTATATATGTATGTTTATGTGTTTGTACACATGTTTTATGTTCTATATGCTCCATTGTACGCCGCCCCGAGTCCTGTCTGGAAAGGGAGCGGCTAATAAATTCAAAGTATTATTATTATTATTATTATTATTATTATTATTATTATTATTATTATTCTCACATTGCTATAGCTAGGGGTTTTAACATAAGATTAAATTTAAATGACAATCTGCTGTAATTCTAAATTTTATCATTGCAACTTGTCCGAGAGGTTGACCCCTCAACTTGAGTATGTATATATATATATTTATTATATTTATTATATTTATTATATTTATTATATTTATTATATTTATTATATTTATTATATTTATTATATTTATTATATTATTTATTATATTTATTATATTTATTATATTTATTATATTTATTATATTTATTATATTTATTTATAAGCCACCCATCTTACCTCAAAGTAACTTTTGGACTCTGAGTTCTATAGACTGGGCGTTCTAGTCCCACCTTAACCATAAAAGCCAGCTAGGTGACCTTGGGCCAGACCCTCTCTCTCAACCCAACTCACCCCACAGGGTTGTTGTTGTGAGGAATATAACAGGAAGAATGTGCGTTGGATAAGTTTGACACCTTGAGTTACTTGTAAAAATAATAAAAGTGAGATACAAATAAATAAACTGAAATTTTCTTTGGTTACCAGAGTCCAAGAATAGCTTTGGAGACATTAGAGTCTGTTTATGTTGGAAAACGTGCTTTGGATGTGTTGGTTTTTTAAAATTAACTTTCTGAACAGGTTCGGAACTGTCGCCTTGTTAGTCTTCTTGATCTTGCACTAGAGAAGGATTATGTGCGTTCCAAAGTTGCAGAGTATATGAATCACCTAATTGACATTGGTGTAGCTGGATTTCGCATTGATGCTTCCAAGCACATGTGGCCTGGGGATATGAAAGCCTTTTTAGACAAACTAAAACATCTCAACATGAAATGGTTTGCTGAAGGGACAAGGCCATTCATCTTCCAAGAGGTAAACTGCCTACATATCTATTTTATACTAAGGATCAATATCAAATACATCACGAGGATTGGAAAAAAGGCAAGGCTGGACATTTTCTTAGGCCTCCAGCTCCAGATAAAAGCCAAAGTTGGAGGCAGTAGAGGAACATGAGAACATAACCTTATTTGTTATGATAAGCCACCTAATGAAAATAATTTAAAAACAGTAGATTAAAAGATCATAATTCCAATTCTGGTGTGGAATATATGTCAACTTTAATTTATGCCACAAACTTGAGATTGCATTAGTAAAATTGGATGGTTCCTAATTGCATATGTGAACTGGCTCTACTGAAAAGCAAGTAATATGAAGTGATTTTGTATTTCTTGAAAGTTAACACCAGTGATGTGTGAACCAGGCAATCCTATTTGATTGACCTGAAGGCAAAGCCAGAGCTGAATTATTATGCCTGTGTTTATATAATTCAGTAAGCCATGGTTTACATCAGGACTGTCAAACTCGTGGGCCGGCTGCCTCATGCTCTGGTCACGCCCACGCCCAGTTTAGCAAAGGGGAAAAAAGACGCCGACATTGTCACGATGTTAAAAAGTTTGCTAGGCCTGAACTGCCTAAACTGACATTCAAGAGTTAAACTAAGAAAGCTTTATTGCGCAGGTCATAAAACAAAAAAAGGTTCTTATCTGAAAGTGATTTATTGCGCACGCGTTACACATTCCAAAATTCCTCTCTTCTTTGTTCGGCAGCCAACTTTGGCAGACGTAGTTTTCATTATCAAAATGTAACCAATTAGTTATTTTCTGTTTCATTTACTTTTATTATTTTATTATTAAAAGTTTGTTTATTAATTAGAATTCTTAAAGACTTTTACTTTTCTCAATATTTCAAAAGATATGCGGAAGGGAATCAGCCACGGTCCATTGATCTCCAACAGGGTGTTTTTCCCCTGACAGACATGACGACGTGAGTTTGACACCCCTGGTTTACATAGTTGGGTTCATTGAGTTGGTTAGGTTCATATTAAAACTTAAATCCTGATTTAGAAACCTCACTGACATCATTCTTACGGTACAATAAACTAAACTACAGACAAGCAAAATGTACTTAGCTTAATGAGAAGGAGGATCTTATTCAACATAGACTCCATATTAGATTGCTCTATTGCAGGGGTGTCCAAACTTGGCAATTCTGGGAGTTGAAGTCCTCAAGTCTTAAAGTTGCCAAGTTTGGACACCCCTGCTCTATTGCTTTATATTATCAGGAGATGATTCCTGTTGCCAGGTATATTTATGCAAACTATATAGTGGTTTTTTTTTTCATTTATAGTTGTATGCCACAATATCTTTCCTTCTGATTTTTACCAGGTGATTGATCTAGGTGGGGAGGCCATTTCATCCAGTGAGTACTTTGGAAACGGCCGAGTAACTGAGTTCAAATACGGTGCCAAACTAGGGACAGTCATTCGCAAGTGGCATGGAGAAAAGATGACTTATTTGAAGTAATTTAGCTTTCCACTTTAAAAAAAAAAGTTTCCTAACACATTGACATACTGTATTCACTTAATCTGACTCTTGCTGTCTTTTTTTTTTAGGAACTGGGGTGAAGGCTGGAGTTTTATGCCTTCTGATAAAGCTGTTGTCTTTGTGGACAATCATGATAACCAGAGAAGTCACGGAGGTGGTGGAGCTTCTATTTTGACCTTCTGGGATTCCAGGTGAGAAGCACTTCTGAAGGTCCTTTTGCCAGATGTCTTGTGGACTAATTGGCAACTGCCTCAAGTAGGAGGAATTGGGATAGTAGCAACAATTCTCAAAAGTGTTCTTACTGAGTTTTTCAGTTCTTTCTCTGCTTTGGTAGGCAGAACTGTGTGTGCCACGCAGCCTGTTCTGCACCCCTTAAACTAGCCAGCTACCCTCAAGTCGACTAAAATACCTGTGCCGAAGAAAGATATAACTGTCAATCCAATTGCTTCTGTGTATATGGAATGAAGTTAGGTATCTTTTTCTCTTGATCTCAGACACCAAAATCATTATGTCCAGAAGGCTTGACTGAATCTCTCTCTTGCTAGAGAAATACAAATCTGAGTTTCTCTGCTTTTTTTACTCCATATTTAGGCTCTATAAAATGGGAGTTGGCTTCATGCTTGCGCATCCATATGGCTTTACAAGGATCATGTCAAGTTTCAGATGGCCAAGATATTTTGAAAATGGAGAGGTCAGTATGTGTTGTAAACTTAACAAGCAGCTTGGGGAAATGAGTGGCATCTATTAATTATGTATTCAGCATATAGTAGTTGAACCTCACCTCTCCACAACAAAGAGGGAAACTTGGATGTCCCGATGGGTGCCTTTTATTAGGACAATGATGTGACCAGGCTGATTCCTCTTCATCCTCGGCAGTATTTCATAATACTGTTTAATATCTGTACCAGAGATAGGGAATCTGTGGGGCATAGGCATTCCTACCATATCTCTTATGGTTCTCAAGAACTCGTAGAATTGTCTGGTAGAACATTTTGAACGCTTTTTGGGGGACTTGAATATTTTAAATGGATTTGAAGAATGAAACATCCCATCCTCCAAAGCTTTAGGAATTTTTTTCCTGTTAACCAGCCCATCCCACTTACTGGGACCCTTAAAGTGAGCAAGAGACAGAACATGGCTGAGAAAGCCATAAAGCCTATAAGCCTGTAGGTGCCAAATATATTTAATGAATAAATGAGATCATACTAAGTTGGCACCTGGTCTGTAGCTCCAAGGTTGTGACCTTGACTCAGTAATGGGCTGGACGAGATCCAGTCAACAGAAGATAAAGAATAATAGAGTTGGAAAGGACCTTGAAGGTCTTCTAGACTAACCCCCTGCTCAAGCAGGTTACCATATACCATTTATGACAAATTCTGAAATGGTATAATTTTTCCTGCTTGAGCAGGAAATTGGACTAGAAGATAAATTCTGAATTCTGTTACATTTATTAATTTATTTGCCTATATAAGTCTTTCTATTAAGCCTGAGGAATAAACAGTTGGAAAAATTGGAATTCTGTTTTTGTATATGATAACCACAATGAAATTATTGTATGCACAAAGATAGAAAGATTTGGGAGATGTGCGGCAAATAAACTTAGTAAAACAAACATAGGAATGGTTGGTGAAGGTGATAGAATTTATTGAGATGGCCAAATGGACATTTGATTAGAGAAAAGACATTTATTGATGACTGGAAACCCTTTATGGGCTTTTTGCATAAAAGAAAAAAAATGAAATTATGATTGTCAGGCAGTTTAGTTTATAGGTATTTTAATCTCGCTTGTTTTATTTATTTTTTACATTTTCTTTTCATGTCTAATTTGTATTTAACAATCAGGATATTAATTCATGGGTTGGTCCCCCAAGTTATGAAGATGGATCAATTAAGTCTGTAACAATTAATCCAGACACAACCTGTGGCAATGGCTGGATCTGTGAACATCGGTGGCGTCAAATAAGGTTAGAAAATTTCACAATTCCTAGATATGCATACTTCCCAGATCCTGTCATCTTCTCTAGACCAATTGGATTTCAGTTCCCATAATTTCCAGTCAAAACATGTTACACATCAAGCTGGGAAAAAGCTACTGCAGGTCAAGGTTTTGAATAACTATTTTTCCTTCTCTCCTCCAAGGAATATGGTTATTTTCCGCAATGTTGTGGATGGGCAACCATTTACCAATTGGTGGGACAACAACAGCAATCAAGTGGCATTCGGTCGTGGTAACCAAGGATTTATTGTCTTCAATAATGATGACTGGTAAGTAAACAGGAATTTTACATATAGGAGGCAGACATCTTCTTGGAACTTGGGACTACATTGCAGCATTTCCCAAACAAAATGCCTTTCAGTTCTGTGACTGTGGACTCCATAACCTTCATCTAACCTTGCCCTTGGTTTTTTTGGCTAGAGAATATGGGATCTGTAGTCCAGAATTCTATAATGTACTGGGCTTGGAAAGGCTACTATCTGTCTCAAACATGTTAGTCAGATTCAGATAATTCAGGAAAGTGTTTATTACATTTTGCTTATTTAGAAAATCATAATTAATCAATCAATTAATTAGTATGCTGCCTGGGACACGGTAACTCAGAGGCTCAGTGGCTAAGACGCTGAGCTTGCCAATCAGAAAAGTTGGCAGTTCAGCAGCTTGAATCCCTAGTGCCGGGTAAGGGAGTGAGCTCCCGTTACTTGTCCCAGCTTCTGCCAACCTGGCGGTTTGAAAGCACATAAAAAATGCAAGTAGAAAAATAGGGACCGCCTTTGGTGGGAAGGTAACAGCATTCCGTGTGCCTTCAGTGTTTAGTCATGCCAGCCACATGACCACAGAGATGTCTTCGGACAGCGCTGGCTCTTCGGCTTTGAAACAGAGATGAGCACTGCCCCCTAGAGTCAGGAACGACTAGCACTTATGTGCGAGGGGAACCTTTACCGTTACCTTTCATGCTGCCTGACTTCAAACAACACTGGCCAGCTTTTAGCTGATCTTTGGGTTTGCACCTTTGCCAACTACTATTGAAAGAAGAATATGGTCACACACAACTCACAAAATAATAGTAACAGTAGTGTGCAAACTACTTTGCAAAGCAATTGGGCCCCATAAGCCAATTCTTGTGATTTTAACTCAAAACATTCTTAAACAAATGAAATACAGGAAAAGATGAAGTACACATCTATAGGAAGGATTAGAGATATTATCAAAAAAGCCTGACATAATCTACTTTGGGACTTTAAATGCTAAAAGACACTTTGATTTCATTGTATTACAAAATAGAGTCTCAAAGCAACAAAATTAAATCTAGGGAATAAAGGTGTATGATATAAAATCACTACATTTGCCTAATTTGAACACTTTTCTTTATTAATAGGAATCTGAGTGCCACGTTGCAAACTGGCCTTCCTGAAGGAATTTACTGTGATATTATATCTGGACAAAAGGAGGGTAATACCTGTACCGGAATTAAAATCCATGTCCATGGAGATGGCACTGCTGATTTTAACATTAGCAATTTTGCTGAGGATCCATTTGTTGCCATTCACACCAAAGCTAAATTATAATCTTAGTATGAGAAACATAGTTCAGCAATTTTGTTTTCCAAAGTAATGGACGTCTTCAAAAATCATTTTTGTCTTCCGATAGTTTTTCCATTTGCTTTATTGAGAAAAGATCTTAGCTCTTTGTTTTGTCTGTGGGTTTTTTGTTACGTTTAGCCTGTTAAACGTATCTCAAACAACTTCAGGTGGCCAGTCCTGAGCATAATAATGGATAAAATAGTCACAACATTTACTGCCCCATCACATGTTGATGGGGCAGCTAGCTACTTCATCGCATCAGTAGCTAGCTCTGACATCTGCAATGTGGGGTCTTTCTCGCCATATCAGTGGTCCCCAACTTTTTTGGCTCTGCAGACTGGCAGCCGGGTGGGAGAGGAGATGATTTCCCACAAGCACTCGGGACCAGGGATTGGGGATCCTGCTATACATAATAATTCATCACAGAATAACCACTGTTTAGAAGTGGTTTCAGAAACCACCTTTTGGTAACAATTTATCCTAGGTCTAGATTCATTTTTTTTCAGTTGAATTGGTCTATATCTAGTTTAATGAAAAGAAGGACTAGGGGTGACATGATAGCAGTGTTCCAATATCTCAGTATTCCAATATCTCAAGGGTTGCCACAAGGAAGAGGAAGTCAAGCTATTCTCCAAAGCACCTTAAGGCAAGACAAGAAGCAAGGATTGGAAACGAATCAAGGAGAGAAATAATCGAGAACTAAGAAGAAATTTCCTGACAATTAAAACAATAAGTGAAACAAATTGCCTCCAGATGTTGTGAATGCTCCAACACTGGAAGTTTTTAAGAAGACTTTGGACAACCATTTGTCTGAATTGCTATAGGCCTCCAAGGTCCCTTCCAACTATTCTATTCTACTCTACTCTTCTCTAGTATTCTGTCCTCACAACAAATGGAGTTACATGACAATAGAAAGATAGATTTGGGGAGGCTGTCCCCTAAAATGAATTTTCGTTAGTTCTTTGAGGTAGTCCAGACAAGAAGCACAATCAGGAGTATTACCTTTATTATTATGTTAAGAGAATCTAGTTAGAGTGAAAGTATCCCCCCCCTTACTTTTGTGTAAAGTAAAAAGGAATTTTACTTTACAGAAAACTAGGGAAGGTCTCTTCTGAAACATTTCCCATACCCTCCTTCCTTTTGAGGGCTGAATTGTCTTTTACATGCCAGTTGTCCAATCTACATTTCTCTCTCCTGTGTTGCAAGGTTATTCCCACATGCCATTACAGTTTCCCACCATCTTTGCATAGGGAATGTCTATAGAGAGAGGTAGCTTAAGCTGTAGGTGACGTTTGCATTGAATTGGATCTGTTCTAACTATATTTAACTGATGGAGACCACAAAAGGTAGCTACGATAGATGTTGAAGAAGGTAAACACTAGCAATGTTTTTTAGCAAGACATTTCCCAGGAACAAAAATAGGAACAAAGTGGGATTGTGTAGTAAAAGAGTATGAACATGCCTTAAGCAACCAAGCTCGTAAGTCTGAAGTTGGCTCAATGCCAAGTGTAACAGGATGTGAAAAATATTTGCCATTCAGAAACATATGTATCTCTGTAATTATTTTACTTAGAGTAAAACAGTGTTATATACACCATTAACTTAAAGTACTGGTGTATATACATAGACTCAAAGCCACACACACACACACACACATCCTTACCATTGCACCAGATATGTTTAAAATGGTTGTAAATATTAGGCAGTATTATAGAATAACATAACTTAAAGCTGTGTCTTGTCTTATTTTGAATTTGTAATATCCAGAATCAGATAAAAAAAATTTCTTGGCTTATAAACCTTGACAATAAATCAGTTACCAAATGAGAACTTTCTGTCTTTTATTTAAATCCATATCCATTGTTACAATATTGCATTACAAAGAAAATAGGAAAAAAACACAAGGTGATACATAAAAAGATTACTACATTTGAATTAAACAAGGTATGATGAAAAAAGAAAAAGTAATTTTTTAATAGTATAGCTTACTTTGTCCTTCTGTTGGTATCCCCAACCACTAGCCGCTGTTTAAATATTTGGGCTTTGCATCAAATACTAATTGTTGCCAGTTTCTATTTGAATCCTAAAAAACTTATTCCATGGGTCCAAATCTGCCTTATATTTTATATAAGAGAGCCATTTCTGCTTCAAATTAACTACACTTTAGAGTGCTTACTGGCCAGATGCTCTTCCTGTCGCCAATGTGGAGTTTTGTTCAGCAGATATATTCTCATTATGCCCAGAGAGAGAAATATCTGCCTCTACCTAGGATTGAACTCCCGGTTGTAGGAAGGACCCCAGGTTTTATTGTGACAGTAAAATGAGCTTCTGTCATGACAATCTCTTCTGACTTTCTTCATCTTAAGTGGTTTGCAGCTGGTGATGTGTTTTGCAGTGTGGAAAATAATGTAGTAATGCAGCTTGCTTCACAACTCAGGGACAAAATGCCAGCATCCTGGGTATAAAGAGGGCCAGACTGTTCTGGTGACAGCCAATGAAGGAGGGTTCTCTGTGGACCCATTGGAAGGTGAGCGTTTTGCCTTTCATGCTAAAAACAATCCACAAAGGATTTTTTTTTAAAAAAAAAACAAGCTAAAAAGGCTTGGCTCCTTGTCCCTCTTTGCCCCCGTAAAGCTGTAAAAAGGCAGGCTGGTGTTTGTCAGGCTTAAAATAAAAGAGGGAGGGAAATGTAATGGGATCTCACAGGCATTTGCACTCTTTCAAAATGAAACATAAAAGAGGACCTTCAAAGATCTTTGATTAGGAAACGAACAGATGGGGAAACCATGCAGTCTGTTTGTTCTTTCTGTCCTTGAATATAAATTCTGGGGGGAAAAGGAAGTCTATGTGTGTCTCTGTGATTCAGCTTATTTTGGAATGAGATATTTGCTACTGCAAGTATGCACAAGTACAAGGCATACAGAGTAAAAATTGGCGATGCGGTATCTTTCTTTTTCAACGCCTTCACCGTGTGACTGATAATTATTTAAAGCCACACATTTTTTTACTTTATCGGGGTTTTTTAATCGATTCCTCCCCCTCTCCAAAGGTTTCTTTCATATAGTTCTATAACCATCATTTTTGAAAAGAATCTTTATAGGAAAAACATTTCGTGGAACAAAATGGATGCATGAAATAATTTTTCCCTGTTTGGCCACACAGATGGTTTTCCAGGAATGTTTATAATACGCGTTGTGCATAGTTTGGTGGGCGTTCTCTATGTTAGTCAACGTTCCAATATAGAAGAGTTTTTACAGGAGGAGGAGGAGGAAGAAGAAGAAGAAGAGGAGAAGAAGGAGACAGAACAGGAAGGGAAATAAAATGCAAGAGTTAACAAATTACAAGAAACTAGATATTTTACGCTGCATCACTTTGTTGCAGTTCCCACTGCCCAAGTGCCTTCCTTATCAGAAGTACACTGGGCAATTATTGGAAGCTCATTAGATAATTATAAAGAATAGGCCTTTTTCAGTGAAAACACTGGGATGGAGTGTTAGAATATTCATGACTGGGAGGCACATGGTAACAAGGTCAGCCAATGAATAGGTATAACAACTAAGTCAGCCAATGAGAGCTAAAACAGATTTGATTCTCTGTACTGAGAATCGAAACTGAAACTACTGTGTCTGCTCCGACCTTTGAGATGAAACTAACTGTTCTCTCCTGCTTGTGTTCTGCTTGCAACTTCTACCACGTTGAAAAAAATCTACTATTGGTATTGTACATTTATTCATCAATTATGTATATAAAGAAGTTAATGAATCCAGATGAATCAGTTATCTGTGTGCTTTCTGGATTTGATTTTTCTGCAACAAACTCTTGAAATGGAGGAGATAATTTTCTGGGATAATGAGATGTGTGGCATATAAATTTAACAAAATAAATAAATTTAAACAATGTACAGCCTAATTTTACTTATCCAGATAGCCTGTCCTGGTGACAATCCTCAAGTGACAATCTATTCAGGTCTGGGTTCCCCATCTCAGAAGACAGAATGATTCATTCAATGTGGGGAAATCTCCTTTTCAAGAAATTCAGACCCCAGAAAGGTAAAAAGAAGAAGCTTGACCTGTTCCTCCAGGTAGCTGATGAAAACAATTGAACCGTGAGCAATCCAACAACACAGAGCCCATCAGGAGGCTGGGTTTCATTTCTCAGGTGAGTTTTTCCTAAAGAAGAGAGCTGCTTTCGTTTTGTCTTTTGGTTTCCCTCCTTCAAGACTGAAGGAAAACCAGGCAAAACTGAAATTGCTAGGTAGCAAAAGGCAGCAGCAGGGCTGAGTCTAATGAAACTGGACAGCAAGTTAAGATCAATTGCAATACAGCCCCTGTTTTATTTCATCGGTTGAGATCTGGACTGTGTGAATTTGTTCTGGCATGTGAGTGAATGAGGGATGCTGGGTCTGAGATGAATGTAGCTGGAAGGCAGGGGTGGGTTCCTGCCAGTTCTAACCTCTTCTATAGAAAGGTTCCACAAATCTACTGTGCTGTTTAGAACCGGTTCCAGCTCCCTCCCCACCCCGTCTGCACAACACTTGCCCCACCCGCTGCTCACTAAACCTTAAAGTCTTAAAGCTGTCAAGTTTGAACACCCCTGGGGTTTTTTTTCTAAAGGGTTAGGGGTACAAGGGTCTTGTAACTTGACAGCTTTAAGACTTGCGTGCTTCAAATGCCAGAGTTTCTGAGCCAACATTTTGGTTGCTAAGCAAGACATTGTTAAGTGAGTTTCACCACATTTTACAAGTTGATCATGCCCACCCAGTCACATGACTGCCAAGCCACTCCCACTCAGTCACATGGCTGGCAAGCCACTCCCACCCGGTCACATGGCCGGCAAGCCACTCCCACAAAGCAGGCCACACCTACAGAAGAGGTTCTAAAAAAAATTGAAACCCACCACTGCTGGAAGGTATTTGTATATTTCTTCCCCCTTCAGTTTTCCTTCAGGTCTCCCACTGTATTCTATACAATAAGATTTAAACGCCTAATGAATTCTGGAAGGACCCTTCACCTTTCTTGCAGGCGAAAGGGACTGCAGGAAACCCCTTCACTGCTGATTTTCTCCACTGTGAAGAGAAATGCAGTATATTGAAGAAAGGATCATAAGTGCATGCTGGTCATGTCCCATACATTTTGCTTTACTACATGTTACCAGTGTAATAAAGAGGTGGGAGGCCCAGTGGGCTTATTTCTTGCTTTTTATCTCCTACTGGTAAACTATATCTTTGTTTCCATCTGGTGTCGAATTATCCTTTGTTTCTCATGGGACTATCACCAGAAAAGCAAATAACAAGAAGAAGCTTGTTAATCTGAATTTGTAAATCCTCTTCAGGCTTGAGCTTCTAAACTAAGAAGCGGCAGGAGAAAAACTGCATTTTTATTTGCAGTGAGAAGAGAGAAAGAAGCAAGAAATATTCAGTTTGCATTCCTATGTATTATTCTATGTATGGTTTTAAGAAAGCCATGATAAATGTGTGTCCAGTTCTTTTTTAAGCTGTACACTCTATGTCCAGATCTACATTCACATTTTTTATTGTGCCCTCTTCCAAAGTATTGTAAGATGAAGTGAATGTGAACATACTTGCAAATATGAGGAATGATATGAATGTTTCTATTATTCTCCGGTACAGAAAACAAGTGGGATGAATTGGGTTGAGAAATAGTGACTTGCCCAAAGTCAGCCAGTGATTTTCAATGAGTGACGGTGGATCTGAATCTGGGTGTGATAACTCAATCGTTTTGTCAACTGCCCCTTCTTGTGGGCTGTTTTAAGTGATAAATAGAGGAAAATATCAAACTTCAAGAAAGAAATAAAACCTTGGGGAGGGGGGTGCCAGAGGTGGTGTTCAGCTGGTTCTGGAGAACCAGTAGCGGAAATTTTGAGTAGTTCAGAGAACTGGTAAATGCCACCTCTGACTGGCCCCGCCCCCATCTATTCTCTGCCTCCTGAGTCCCAGCTGATCGGGAGGGAATGGAAATTTTACAGTATCCTTCCCCTGTCACACATACCAAGCCACGCCCACCAAGCGATGTCACGCCCACCAAGCAACACTCACAGAACCAGTAGTAAATTTTTTTGAATCCCACCACTGTTCCAAAGTCTTCCCTGTATCCACCCTCTTCCATATGCAACCTAGAAACTGTTAAAGCTGGCAAGAGTTGATAGTGTGGATGGATGGATGGATGGATGGATGGATGGATGGATGGATGGATGGATGGATGGATGGATTGTTGAATGGATGGGTGGATATTATACTGCAATAATTTTATTTGAAATGGCTCTTATGAAATGGGGATTTTACAGTACTCTTCCCCTGCCACGCCCACCAAGCCATGGCCAAAGAACAGGTAGTAAAACGTTTTTGAATCCCACCACTGGGGGTGCCAATGTGAAAGACACACTCAGAACAATCAGCAATCATTGCTCAGAATGGAACTGGAATCAGAATGGTATTCAAGCTTGGTTAATCCTGAACTGTGCAACATATGGGGCCATTTGGGAGAGGTGAACTACAATGGAAGATCAATATAATGACAATTTAGATAATAAGTGTTAGATTGGGTATTGAGAAGGCAGACACAGGCTTATAGCAACAACATCTCTTTATTAACAGTAGAACAGTATGTACAATCCAGCAACTGCTTGGTTTGACAGCAGCCCTTTTATAGGGAGTTGCCAGACCTCTCAACCAATAGGATTAAACCTCTGTTCCCACCGGAACAGAGGACCTTGGTGGAAACCATGGTAGTTAGAGTGAATATCTAACAATAAGTATATAAGAATGCCTTGTTTTATGTTATCCACATGGTCTATGCACATTCATTATTGGCAATCATAGCTACCAGTAGTTTTCAAGAGAAAATGAGCATCTTTGATAGTAAGAGCTGTGCTACTCACTACCGGACTGTAAACATTTTTTTAAAAAAAGAAGTAAAAAAGGGTAACCAAATAAACTGTTCTTGGGCTGCTGGTCCCTCCTCTGTCCACAAGTAACTCTCTGTATTCATATTTGAGGTCCTCGTTATTATAAGGACTACACTGTCTACTTCTAGCTACACGGCTGGATTTAAAAGATTTAAAAGGAAAGGAAAGGGGGGGAGGGGGCTGACTCAAGAAGGAATGGCCTGCTACTTGCAGCCGAGCTCTGTCTGGCAAAGTCACACATGTCAGGGAGCTGACTTGTGAGTACCAGCAAACAAAGATGGACTTGCTGCAGTTTATTCTTTCCAGACCCTTCTGCCTTCAACATCAGGGGTTGAAAGCAAAAACAGGCTCTTTAGAGTGTCATAAAGATGCCACCGAGCCTGGCTCGCTGACGTGGGAGCAACTGCGGTGGCTGCCCGGTTGCTCCTGCCCTTCCCCCTGTGGCTGTAGCTCCTGGTCTTCTGGGGCGCCTGAGCCAGCCAGGCGCTCCAGACTGGATCCTCATCAGAGCCGCGGGCTGGAGCTGTGCAAGTAGCCCGCTCAGGTGGGGAGGGAGGAAAGCCTGTTCTTGCCGTTGCCGCCCCCTCGCTCCCGGTGGCTGTCATAGTGCTGCTTCTGGCTGGGGTGGGATTGGTTGCAGGGGCCGTCCGCCCGCTCCTGCCCTTCCCCTTGTGGCTGCCGCTGCTTTTCTGGGGCACCCGAGCCGGCCAGGCACTTCGTACCGCAGATGAGCCACCGGCTGGAGGGCTGGGGCTATGCAAGAAGCCTGCTCAGGCAGGGTGGAAGGGAAGCCCCAACCACAGCTCTACTCCCCTAAGAAATGATGGCCGAGAACCCCTCTCCGCGGGGCCGTTGCTCTTCCTGTTGCTGTTTTTTGTGTGTGCATGGTGCCAGGAACCAGATCACCAAATGGCCAATGCGCATGTGCATCCTGGAAACAAAAAGATCGTTTTCCTGGCGTGCGCATGCACACTGGGCAGTGATTGAAGTCTGGGAAATGGGCTTCTCGTCAGTCAACAGGAATGCTGATTTACCACCAACCTATCAAGTACTGTGCAGCACAAGCAAACGACAGCTAATGATTTGAAAGCCAGCCATCAACACACCCAATCAACATCTAAAAAGTCACTTACAACAGGCACTGTAAATACAACACACAGAACAGCACACACTGTGCTAGAGAGAAGTTCCCTGGACTCGGACACAAAAACTCTGGTCCCGGTGACTGATCCAGATTGGATCCTGAAAAAAATTATATAATGAAGTGCCTCTGAGTGGTTTGCCCAATGCTACTTGGAAGGAACTATTAGTGTACCTAAATCTGAATCACAAGTCCTATAAAATTTCACCAGAAAGAAAAGTGGAAAGAGATTAGAACCAGATTTCTAATAAGCACTCAGGAAACATGTAGGCTCAGAAAGAAACATAATTGTGTTTATTTCTGTGCAATAGTTTGGAATGCTTTGTTTATTTGGCATTAAAATATATATAAGACCTTTTCATTAAAGATCACATCACCTGTATATTATGGTGGAATTGAAATGAAGTCTTACACCCACTTAATAACAGTTTACTGACTAATAAAGTCTATTAGGAATAATTTATTATCACGATAATGTTTCTTCCCCACTTTGGTAAATTTACCAGGGTTTAATTGTGTTATAAATAAAACTGTGTGCTTTCCTTTGTAAATAACTAATGCAATAAGGTGCTTTAATTGAGCCAAGGTAGGAAATAGAAATGTTCTGTGCTGAAAAAGGAATCTGGATCTAGCTATTCATTTTAACTACAGGAAATGGGACCACATTGGGACAGGATGCCTATTGCAAATATGCTTCTTTTATCGGTACCTGATTATTATTATTATATAAAAAACACTCTGGCAACACTGCTTATCTATTGAATCACTCGTTAATGGGGCAGTAGCCACAACCAGGGGTGGGCTGCTACGGGTTCGGCCAGGTTCAGGAGAACCCATAGTTAGCATTATGGCTGGTTCTGAGAACTTCCAAATCCCACCCCTGGTTGGCCCCGCCTACCACATTCCGCCACTGCCACCCCACAACGCCCCTCCCAGGAATCTTCCTGTTTGCATCCCGTTTTGGATGCAAGGTAAGTGCAGGACCTGTGTGGAGGCTTGGGGAAGGAGAAAAACGGGCCTCCCAGAAGGCATCTGGAGCCCCGGGGAGGCAGTTTTCACCCTCCCAGAGACTCGAGGAAAGCCTCTGGAGCCTAGGGAAAGTGACAACGCCTCTCCCGCCGTGGTGCAGGAGGCCGACTAGGCCACGCCCACCATAGCCACACCCACCCAGCAACTGAGCAGAAAACCCATTGCTGGATTTTTTGAAGCCCACCCCTAGCCATAACTAGAAAGAAAGCAACACTTTAGAGAGTTATTGTCAGTAGAAAACCCCTGAATAAGATCACAGTTAGTGAATTAAGAACTTGACAAATTTGACTTGATTCCGAAATAATAAGATCAAAAGCAATGAAAATTTTTAAAGCAAATATTAATGTAAGAGCAAATCAGAAGATGAAAGCAACATACAATACTACAGTCTAAAAGTCTGCAAAAAAACGGAGAAAATGGTTTGTTTCACACTTGAAACAAACACATCATAATTCTGAAATTTTGCTGGAACAAACCCTGGAACATTTTTGTTATTCCAGGTTTCAGCAAAAACAAGGCCCAATAAAGGAGACTATTTATAGCTTAGGGTTAAAATGAGGAGTCCGTGATGCTCTCTGACTTTGGTTGTTTTCTTGCAGATGTTTCATTACCCAAACTAGGTAATATCTTCATAGCTAATGCTAGACTAGCTCAGAGAGAACCAAGGACCCCCCAAAACAAGAATGAAATACCTTCGAGTAACTTGTATGAGCTGTGTAGGGCAAACTGGTAGACTTGCTAATTTTGCCATTGCTGCAATGTACTCCAAATTTAGTTTCCCCATCTGGAGCCAGCAAAGTATCTCTTTTACTATGTTATACCAGATTTGTCCTTGCAGACATCAACATGTATTTAAATGATATGTTCTGATGCCAATCCTAACAAAATATTTGAAATTACAATTCAAGTTTTATTTTTAGCTTTTGTTTTTTTGTGTAAGTCCTACACTTTTTTTGATGTGCTACATCAGAGTTCTCCAACCTTTCCAGCTTTCAGGATCAGTGGCCGGGGGGGGGGGGGGGGAGGACAGGGGACGATTTTGCATACCCAGTGGGCCCACTCCTCATGCAAATGGAGCTCGCCGCTCCTGTGGCCCAGTTCCCAAAGGGCCACAGCCTGGTTGTGTTCCGTGGCCTAGTGGTTGGGGACTCCTTTGCTAGATTGTCCGTCTTCTGAAGACCTGTGTGTTACATGCTACAAGGTTTTTTTTAAAAAAAAAACAGGAAGCTTAAATGCACTTATTTAAAACTCTTTAAACAAATTTAAAACTCTCCCAAATGGCTTGCAGTAAAAACAATCAGTTCATTTTCAAAAGACAAAAAAAAAAAAAAATCCCATACATATAAAATCAATTTAGGTAGCAGCTTGCTAGAGTCAGCAGAATGGTTTAAAATAAATTTAAAACAGATTTTGATTAGATTAAAAAGTAAAGCTCACCCATTAAAAGTTTTGGACAACAAAAGAAAATTTAAAAAAGGTCTGTCCTGTTAACATGAAAATTGATAAAGTCAACACCTTCAGTACAGGAAGTATATTTCACAACATATTTAAATTTAAGAAGCCAATGCTAGTTAAAAATCCAGTTTTGTCTGAACAAGTGCAGCTGGAGCAGTTATTTTAGTATCAGGCAAATTGAAATGAGGGAAAGTATTTGCTACATGAGGAAAAAATATGACACTTTTTGTGGTAAGAATGTTGGTCTAAGTGCAAAACATGAGTTAGCCACTGTTGGGAGAAATGTCCTTCTGGGTTCGGCTCCAAGTGGGGAAAAAGACACTGGAGACATGGAGGCTGCTTGGAAAGATGGTTTAATGGTGGACAGGACCGCATGGCTTGAGCCCTGAACAGAAAAGGTGATCACATGCTTCAATGTTGGTGGAGAAGAAGAGAAGGGAAGAGAAGGGCTGAAGAAGGGCTTGCAGGGATTTTTATAATCAGTTCGGCCCCACCTATCTGTTTCCTGTTCCTGTGTAAGAAATGTATTCTGATTGGCTGTCAGACTCACATGGGCCCATGCAAGGGCAACCCTCTAGCTGAGTTTGAATCCAGGTTTGACTGAGTTCAGATGCCATGTGGTCAGTTGAGTAAAGGCTTATATTATCATGCCTTCATTGTCACTGCCAGAACTCTACACCCATCCCCCTGGAGCTGAACTCTTTATTATGTAAAGTGGACTAGCTTGGCCTTCTTAATGGCCCATTGACAAAGTGGGGATGGGCCGGAAGCTGCAGGAATTTACTTTAAAATGTGTTTCTCCCTTTTTCACATCCAGGAAAATATAATATTCTGCCTTATCAATATTTCCTAGGATATTTCATTTTTCTGGGAGAGGGCTAGGTGATAACTTCCTACACCACGAAGCTCCTTGGATAACTTTTCACTCTGATCTTCTTTCATAGGACTATTATAAGGATAAAATGGAATGAAGCTGAAGAGTAGAGACTCATGCACATTATCTTGAACTTCTGAAGAAAAGTAGGAATATTTATCCATGTCCAAATCCATATTCACATCTAATATATAAGGATCCTTCCCTTGAAATGGGTGTCAGTTTTCATTCCAGTGTTGGAGGATTTCAGTCTCCCTCTTTATTAAGTCAATTCAAGCAGAATACAGGAATCCATGGCATCCATTGTGATCATGGGCTTACGCTAAACCCAAGATTCTACACATATAGGCAAACAGTTCCCCCACCCCAGAAGAATGAAATATTTTGGGAAATATTAAAAAAAGCAGGATAGAACATTCCCCCTTGTAGGAAGTTAAAACCCTCTCCTAGGAAAGTGAAAAATCCTGGGAAATATTGAAAAGGAGAATATTATATTTCCCTGGATCAGAAATGGAGAAACATGTTTTTAGGCAGGAAGCAGCCTCACTCTTAATAGCCTCTTATCTTTGTCAATGGGCCATTAAAAAGCCTGGGTCAGTCTATTCTACATAACAAAGATCTCACTCTTCAACTCCAGGGTGATGGGATTAAGGCATGATTATGCTCATTTGGTTGCAGTGGGCAACAAATCAATCCATCAATCCACCAATCAATCCATCCATCCATCCATCCATCCATCCATCCATCCATCCATTAATTAACTACTTGTCCATGAAGGGGTCAGCACACACCCAAAGATTCCAGATAGTATTTATAGCAAACCTCAAATGCAAAATGATTTCTTGTGACAATATTCATTAATTTAGTTACTAATCAACATGTGTCAAAATCAGAAGCTGTTCTTATGGCATTTAAACAGTTCAGGTTTTTTTCCCCCTTGCCCTTATGAAAATTAACTTTTGCCAGAGAGGGGGAAACACAAACACTAATTAATCTCATCAATATACATATTGATGGAACAGCATGAAATCAGAGAGTGTTGATGTTTCCAACACTCAGATTTCATGCTGTTCCATCAATATGTACTTTCCTACTATGGATTAAAATTAGTGCAGGTTTACTTATTCATTGGAAAAGTATTTAAAAGTGAGGGTTTAGATTAAGTGCAGGGCTAGTACATCAGAATTTGCACTCACTATTTATCAGATGCAATCTGAAAATAATTCACAAACAAAACAAAAACTAGGACTACAGTTAGTCCTTGATTTACGGCCATAACTGATCCCAAGATTTCTGTTATAGGCAAAACAGTTGCTAAGTGAGTTTTGTCCCATTTTACAACCTTTCTTGTCCCAGTTGTTAAGCGAATCACTGCAGTTGCTAACTAAGTAACACGGTTGTTAAATGAATGTGACTTCTTCATTGACTTTCCTTGTCAGAAGGTTTCAAAGGGTGATTATGAGCCATGGTGGTGCAGTGGTTAGAGTGCAGTACTGCAGGCTACTTCTGCTGACTGCCGGTTGCCTGCAATTTGGCAGATTGAATTTCACCAGGCATGAGGACCCAGATTGTTGGGGGCCATATGCTGACTCTGTAAACCGCTTAGAGAGGACAGTAAAGCACTGTGAAGCGGTATCTAAATCTAAGTGCTATTGACTCTCGGGCATTGCAGTCTTCATAAATACAAGCCAGTTGCCAAGCATCTGGATTTTGATCCTGTAACCCTGGAGAAGCTGCAATGGTTGTGTGAAAAGCAGACATAAGCCACTTTTTTTTTCAGTGCTGTTGTAACTTCAAACAGTCACTAAATGACAGGTTGAAAGGACAACCTGCACTGTTTCTGAGTTCCACGAAGCCACAGCATTTCATCAAAAAGAGAGGGCAGGTTTTTGAAATTCTGTGTTCAAATAAGCTGCAGCTAAGGCAGAAATATATCAATTTAACTTTTCAGCACAGCTGATGCCATGGGCTCACAGAGCTCCAATGCTGCTTTTGTGTTAGCATATCAAAGTGCCCTCAGTAGGTTATCTATAAAAGTAAAACTGGCATGTATGTACGGGTGTAAAGTGTGCACTCGATATTTGCCAGTTTACATAAAATCTTTTTGTAAATCTCCATCCTCTCTCAAAATGCCAAGGAGGCAGAGCCAGAGCACCTGATGAAAATTCAGGTCCAGTGGTTGGGACACAAAGCAACCGGCCATCTGGCAACTGTCTGAAATGGGGAATGACTTTGCTAAAACAGCAAAGAGACTTATTTGAACTTTGGAATCTTTGTTCTTTGCTTAGCCAAAGATCGGCTGTTAAATTGCAGCCCCTGTTTTGCAGGACCCCTCCCACCCACCCCAAGTCTCCCTAGATCACATCTTTGACATTTAGTAGCAAATCTAGATTTTTTGGCAGTTGCTCTTTTTGTCGCTTGGGATAGAATAGGATAGAATAGTTGGAAGGGACCTTGGAGGTCTTCTAGTCCAACCCCCTGCTTAGGCAGGAAGCCCTACACCACTTCAGACAAATGGTTATCCAATCTCTTCTTAAAAACTTCCAATGTTGGAGCATTTGCAACTTCTGGAGGCAAGTTGTTCCACTGATTAATTGTTCTAACTGTCAGGAAATTTCTTAGTTCTAAGTTGCTTCTCTCCTTGTTTAGTTTCCACCCGTTGCTTCTTATCCCACCCTCAGGTGCTTATTTTGAAAGCATAAGCATACGAAATAGGTGAGCTAAATCTCCGGCATTCTTAATTGACATAACGTAATGATATTCCAAAATCAAAAGGGACCACCCTAAAAATGCACATTTATGGGGGGGGGGGGGGATGAAAGTCTTTTGTGGTAATATCAACATGCACCATGCTGAATTTTAAAACAAACAAAGTTCCCCCATTTGTGGTAAAGTTTCTTGTCTCTTGTACTAAACAGATTGTTAACTATTAATGTCAGGTACCACTTGAGTAACCTCTAGTGCCCACCTTCTTTTAGCTATTGATACTATTGTTCCTCGGCCTGAATATTCCTCTAGGAATCTGGAAAACAATGAAGGATTGTTGTGTATTCACTTCTCCTTTTGCTCTCCTCCCTCCTCTTCCTCCCCTCCTTCCCTCTGTTCCTCTTCCTCTTCCTCCATCTCCTCCTCCCCTCCCCTTCTCCCTGCTCCTGCTCCTTCCCATGCTCCTCCTCCCCTCCTCCTCATTCTCCTTCCCCTCTGCTCTGTTTCTCTCCACTCCTCCTTTTCCTCCTGCTCTTTTCACTGATGAGTGAGACCTTTGTTGGGTCCATTTTTAATTCCCAAAACTCTTCAGAAATACGAGATTTTTAAAAAATGTGGGAGAGAACCAAACTGACAAATGCCTTATTTGAAACTCTGGACTTTGAATGCTTAGCATCCCTGTATGTCCAGCCATCTGATAAAGCTGTTTTCAATTTTTTTTCTCCACAAGTACTTCCTCTTCATCAGCTACATGGCACTCAGATCCTATATAGACTCTTTCAAGGGACAGGAACAGCAGTTAGATTTGTATATCTCTTCACAGTGCTTTACTGCCCTCTCTAAGTGGCTTTAAGAGTCAGCACACTGACCCAACCACCTGGGTCCTCATTTTACTGACCTCAGACGGATGGAAGGCTGAGTCAACCATGAGCCGGTGAGGATTGACCTGCTGGCAGTTTGCAGAATTAGCCTGCAATACTGCATTCTAACCACTGCGCCATCATGAGGATGTATTTGTGTGTGTGTTTTCATGTGTGAACCTGCATGTCAGAAACATGAAGATGGCAGCTGCAACTATATGATCAAAGCCTGCCCTTCATTAATATGTTTCACAAATGTGAAGCGTGTAAAAAATTGGCGGGGCTTCAGTCATACAATATCTCGACTGGTTTTTACACACCCCGAAGATGGCTCTGGGTCCCTCCACATAGCGAATTTTACACTACTACATTTGGCTATGTAAGCAGATTGAAATTTTATTTCCATACCCACGCACGTACCTGAGAAAGGATGCAGCCTTTTTTCAATCAAATGTAAAATGAAATGTAACCAATCTCTCAACCCCATCAAATTGCTGCGACTCCTTCTCTCATCCATATCTCCCTTCTCATTGGAGTTGGACAGTTTGGGCTCCACTTCTTTCACTTGTTTGTCATTAAAATGACTTGGGGGTGGGGAGAGGTTAATTAAAATAGAATGAATTCATGTGCCCTTGATAAATATCTGCAGTGCAGTACTTTCCCTTAGAATAATAACCATAGCAGACTGTCTATACATGAAGCTGGTGTGGTTGCAATGGTTCCCTGCAAAAGCTTTGAATGTTTGGAATTAGGGATTCCAACTGCAAATTAATCCTGAGACCCTGATAAATTCAAACCGTGGGTGAGATTAAGAAATTCTTGACAGCCAATTAATGGTTGGATTAAAAGAAAAAAGAAAAAGAAACCAATGCTGCTTGTTCCTTCTGCCTATGATAAATCCATTGATTAGGTTTCTGCTGTTTAGATCACACTCTAATTTACACGTTAAATTTCAGGAGCAAAAATTCATTACTACCCATGCAAGACAGAAGAATCACTAAATGGACCAGATTAATAATAGCATGTCCTGGGTTAAAAATGAAGATAATTATGCTGCTGCCAACTCACATTGTAACCAAATATCCTTTGTAGGAATGGCTTGCTTTTATTCATGTATTACAAATAGTGAATACACCATAGGCTAGTCTATGGTAAGATGCATCTTCTGCCAGGAATATTGTTTTGTGCCCTCACCAGGGTAAGGTTTTTACCGAGTCCTTTGGCCAGGGAAGTGAGACACTTTGCTTCATTTCATCTGATCTGTTGTTCTTGCCATCTTTTAACTTTTTCCCTTTTATTGGTTATATTGATATTTCTTTGATTTGATTGTTGTAAGAGTTGTGGGAGGGGGGAGGGTCAGACACATACAAGTTCAATCTATTAATTATAATTGATTGCACAGTCAACCAGATGTTTAGATGGATTTGGGCATTTCTATCCACCTATAGAGTCCTTCCCAAGGACCTGGGATGGCAGATGTTGTTTGATGGTGATGGTAAAAGTTTCACTGCAGGATGTAAACTGGTCCAAGTAAAGGTGCACTTTGCAATTTTGCCAGTGCCAATGGTATTCAAATGGTACTTCAGATATTTTGGGATTTTATCCAAGGCACCAATTACCATTGGTACTATCTTTGCTCATTTCTTAGGGGGGGGGGGTCTATAGGTTTATTTATTTTGTTTTTATTTATTTATTTCGTCAAGCATGAATTAGATAACAGATATAAGTATAAACATGATTATGAATACATGGGATGAATGCAAATACAAGAGAATATTAGGACAGGGACGGTAGGCACGCTGGTGCGCTTATGCATGCAATTTTTGTTTACTACCGAACTGGTAGTAATGGCGGCCGGAACTCACCCCTGATGAGGACCCCAGATTGTTGGGGGCAATATGCTGACTCTGTAGACCGCTTAGAGAGGACTGTAAAGCACTGTGAAGTGGTATATAAGTCTAAGTGCTATTGCTATTGCTATTCTCTGACTATTCTTAGGACTTTTTTCAGATCATTAGTGAATGGAGCCTCTTCTCCAGGCGCATGTACAAAAAGAGTATTGTAATGAATAAGAGAGGTGTGCTATTCTTATGTGAACTCTGAAGTACTTCTTCTGAATCATTTCTGAGGCATGCCTAGCCATAATAGATACTATTTGAACATCATGAGAAATGTTGTCTTGACAACTATCGCACTTCCACAGGGGACAGTGACCTTCTCTTGACGAAGGCCTCCAAATGCAGCCTAATTAACTAGAAATGCTGAAACTACCAATTTGTGCTCGGAAATCCAAATTGAATGAATTTGCAATGCTGAAGAGGACATTTCTGTTAAAAAGGGGGTGGGGGGAGTGTGTGTGTGTATGTGTGTGTGAGGGAGAAGAACAAACAAAAGCAGGGTTGTTGTTGGTGTCTGCTATCATCCTCTCAGTTGAGGGGAAGATGTGCATGATGCTTTTCGAAAGCAGGTTGAAGTTGTTTCAAAAATAGAAAGTGTCACAACGATGGGAGGTTTAATTAACTGATTTCTATTGGGAAACATTCCAGGAAATTCCTGGCTTAGCTTGTTGAAAAATGTCTCTTTCAGGGAAGAAGGTGCAAAAAGGTCAAGTATCCTCGATTAAAGATTAAGTTCAAATGTTTATGGAGATTCTCAGTCATCCAGGTCATGGTTGTCCCAAAGGTGCTTTTTTTCCCCCAAAAGGCAAGTGGACCTTGTTTTTCCTTGAAAGCATTCTCAATGGTTGTCCTAGTGGACAACCATTTAAATATGAGCCAGCAGTGTGCAGCAGCTGCCAAAAAAGCCAACACAGTCCTAGGCTGCATCAACAGAGGGATAGAATCAAGATCATGTGAAGTGTTAATACCACTTTATAATGCCTTGGTAAGGCCACACTTGGAATACTGCATTCAGTTCTGGTCGCCATGATGTAAAAAAGATGTGGAGACTCTAGAAAGAGTGCAGAGAAGAGCAACAAAGATGATTATGGGACTGGAGACTAAAACATATGAAGAACGGTTGCAGGAACTGGGTATGTTTAGCTTAAGAGAAAGAAGGACTAGGGGAGACATGATAGCAGTGTTCCAATATCTCAGGGGTTGCCACAAAGAAGAGGGAGTCAAACTATTTTCCAAGGCATCTGAGGGTAGAACAAGAAGCAATGGGTGGAAACTAATCAAGGAGAGAAGCAACTTAGAACTGAGGAGAAATTTCCTGACAGTTAGAACAATTAATCAGTGGAACATCTTGCCTCCAGAAATTGCGAATGCCCCAACATTAGAAGTCTTTAAGAAGATGTTGGATAGCCATCTGTCTGAAACGGTATAGGGTTTCCTGCCTAGGCAGGGGGTTGGACTAGAAGACCTCCAAGGTCCCTTCCAACTCTACTATTGTATTGTATTAAAACCAAAGTCCAGTTGCCTTTTGAAAAAATGCACCTTTGGGACAATTAAGTTCAAGGAGAACTTTGTTCTCTTTGAACCAAGAAGACATTTCTCGACAATGAGAATTAACCGGTGGAATGGCTTTCCTTCCATTGTTATGAGTGCTCCAACACTGGAGATTTCTAAGAAGAGATTGGACAGTCATTTGTTTGAAATGGTATAAGGTCTTCCTGCTTGAAGAGGGGGTTGAACTAAATGAATTAGAACAACTCTGTTATTCTGATTAATACCATAATAGGGGAAATTTAATTAAAGAAGCAGAACGAACAGAAACATAGGGAACATACCAGTGGTGAAATTCAATTTTTTTTTACTACCGGTTCTGTGGGCGTGGCTTAGCAAGTGTGGCAGGGGAAAGATACTGCAAAATCTCCATTCCCTCCCCACTCTGGGGCTGGCCAGAGGTGGTATTTGCCAGTTCTCCAAACTACTCAAAATTTCCGCTATCGGTTCTCCAGAACCTGTCATAACCTGCTGAATTTCACCCCTGGAACATCCAACGATGTCATGCTAGAGTTCTTGATTTAATGGGAAAATAAAACTGTAGTCACATGCATTGTCTTGGATTCGAAAGGAGCTGACTATAAACTTAGAGAAACGAGAAGCAACATTCCATGGCAGGAGAAGATAATTGGAAAAGGAGCTCTCAAGATTAGTGGAAGTTTCTAAAGAAGAAAAACTTGAAAGCACAATTGGAAGTGGATGAGAGCAAAAGAAGCCAATGTAGCTTTACAGTACAAAAAAAAAAATCCCCCCAAAAAACCCAACTGAAAATCTGAACTGGAAAAAAGGACACATGCAGGAAAAGGAAAGAGGAGAGGCAGGGAGACTCGTAGAGCTGGTTTCAAGAAAGTAAAATGAGCGAAGGCTAGCAAAGGATGATAAGAATAACAAAAAAATAGCTTCGCTGGATATGCCCAAAATAAAAGGAAAAGGAAAAATAACACACCAGCTGCTGCATGAAGAAGGCCAAATGTGACAAGGGAAAGATTCAGAGAAAGGCGATGAAGGTGATCAGAAGATTAAAAACGAAGCTCCACAAAGAGAGATTGAAAGAGCTGTTTAGCCTTGAGACAAGATGGCCAAGGAGTTATGATAGCCCTCTTCAAATGCTCATTCCAGATATGGTGTGTGGAAAATTACAGGGTGTAAAAATATAGAGTGCAGAAAGGAAAGTTATACCATAAAAATATCCTAACAATAAAGATGGTTCAACAATAGAACCAATAATCTGAGAGGCGGTAGGCTGTTCTTGGGTATATTCAGTCAAGGGGTAGATTTCCATTTGTCTGGGTTTCATTTCTTTTTTTTTTAATTTGGATTCTTGCAGGAAGAGATTGGAGGTGATAGCCTAAATAGACACGAAGAATGCATGGCATTGGATTAAATGGCCAAAGGACCCTTCCTGCTCTACTTTTTTCCAATTATACCTTGATTTTTCTTGACAGCGCCAATACTATCCAGAGGTTTTCCTAAACTGTCAATTCACAGAGCCACCACATTGCGTTTTATGGCCAGCTGTGGCCTAAACTGTGACTTCTGTCATTTTCTGTAATACTGAAATCAGGGGGATGAAGGAGGAGAAAGCACTGAACCCTGTGGTACCTCACAGTGTAGGGACCAAAGGCAGGACCTCTCTCCCCAATCATCACAAACTGGAATTGATTCCAAAGGAAGGAGGCAAACTAGCACAACACCATCCCACCAACGCCCAATCCTTCGAGCCATTCCAGAAAGATACCATAGTTGAGAGTATCAAAAACCACAAAGAGGTCAAGTAGGATAATGATGAATGCATTACTCCATTCCACCCACTTCAGAGATTATCCAAAAACATGGCCAATGCCATTACCCAAATCTGAATCCTCTAGGTAACCTGCTTTCTCCAAGGTCCTCTGAAACTGTTGTGTGTCCATGGAAAAGCAGATGGGATACTGGATGAAAATTACCCAGTACGGTGGACAATTCACATGCCAAACTTGGAGCATGTGTGACATTTACCATATAATGCCTGACCATCACTTTCCATAGGTGCAATGATATGTGGACATGACCTTGCAAGACAGGGAGAAGAGCCATAGGCTTGGATAAGAGACAGCCTAGCCCTCAGCAAGAATATGGATAAAGCAAATTTCTCAGAAAGAACATTCCTTAGTTTCTTAGGCTGTAAAAAAATGTGTCAGACTTGGAAGATGCTGTCAATTTACAATAAAGTGGAAGTAGTTCATTTGTGTGTGCTTCCTGCCTAAACTACCTTGCAAGTCTGGCATAATGGCATGTGTCAGTTTGATCAAACTTCCTATTAAACATGGTTTAGAATGCTCTCTATAAGAAATGCTAATGTGCTCCACAGAAGGCCTATCTAAAGACAGAGAGAGAATATTACACATTTCCATCTGCTTCTGACAGTAAGAAGTTTCAAATGGCAATAAAGCTTGCCATTTTTATTACTTGGGGTCATGGTGCCCTTTTGCCTGCTTCATCCTTGCTTCAGTGGCACTAGGTATTCTGCTTGATGATCACTGTTCTCATGAGCTGGGCAATCAGAATGATGTGTTCTCAGTGAAACCTTTCCAAGACTGCAGCCCTGAGATGAGACCTTAATCACTAGTTGCCATTTGGCTATTCCCTTGCAGCACTAGACAAGGACAGAGGTCACCTGTTAGTATTTCCTGATACCTGTTCATGCTATTTTTGAGCTTACCTTTAGCGATCTATGCAGCAATAAGCCAACTGACATGGCACAGGTATTGAGGAGAGCTGTCTAAGCAAGAGCTGCACCAGCTTCCCCTGGTTCAAGCCACACAGCCCTCCATCTCTGTAACCTGTTTTCTGGGCAGCATGTCATTACTCACTTAGTCCTTCCCCTCTCCAGTTGGGAAGAATGTTTGGTGTTTGTTTCCCTACCAGTAGGTGGGTTAGGAAGAAGCCAGGAGAGTCCACTAATTCCTTTCCAAAATTTGGCCTGCAATAAGTATATATGAATGGCACTTGTGACTTGCCTTGTTACTTTTGAAGTTCAGGAATCAGCAGCACAATTTATTTCTGCCAGCTCAAGAATTGGCAGATAGGACTTTAACACAACTCTCTGGAAGACATAGGTCCTGGCCAGGTTTCAAAAATTTTTAGAACCTCTTCTGTAGGTGTGGCCTGCTTTGTGGGAGTGGCTTGCCAACCATGTGACTGGGTGGGCATGGCCAACTTGTAAAATGTGGTGAAACTCACTTAACGCTCTTGCTTAGCAACCAAAATGTTGGTTCAGAAACTCTGGCATTTGAAGCACACAAGTCTTAAAGCTGTCAAGTTACAAGACCCTTGCATCCCTAACCCTTTAGAAAAAAACCCCCAGGGTGTTCAAACCTGACAGCTTTAAGACTTGTGGACTTCAACTCCCAGAATTCCTCCTCTCGCTCTTCATCTTGATGATGTGCAGATGAGTGGAGGGAGGGAGGAAGTTGGAACCGGTTCTAAAAGGTACTGTAGATTTGTGGAACCTCTTCTATAGAAGAGGTTAGAACTGGCAGGAACCCACCCCTGGTTCTGGCAAACCTTGCAGTAAAATGCTAAACTATGTGATTGTAACAAGGTAAATGCTAAATCCCTCATACCTGTTGATTTGAACACCAAAATTATTCATCATCCTCAGTGGTTGCCATTTATAATTTTTTTAAAAAAAGTGCATTAAATCTAAAAAGCTACCTCTCATGTGAGGTTTAAGTAAGGTCCAGGTAAGAAGAGATCATGGCTGAATGAGGTGTTACACTCTAGTTGTCGAGCCTGAATTTGACATATGTGTAGCCATTTTATTTAATTCTCTATTATACTCATTTATTCCTTTTCTTCCTCTTTACTGTGTAAGGGGGATTTTGGGGCTCGCCACATTCTTAAGGTGTGTGTGTGTGGGGGGGGAAGGAGCAGATGGATAATGAGGATTGTTTTGGCTAGGTGACCTTCTTTCCTGTAGGAACAATGGCTGCTCCTGGTGAGAATGGAAGGTGGAGTTTGAAGGCACTGGGCAATGTGGATTGAGTGTTTATTGGAGAATGTGACTTTTGAGGGATGTTTCTAACTTACAATATTATGTGATGTAATTCCGGTTTGTGTCAGATCCGGAATTACAACAGAATTTGCCAATTTGATATCTGCCTAAATAAAAGAAATTTGTTTTTGAAGATGGACTTTGCACATTTCTTCTTTGAATGGGTTTCATCACTTGGAAACCTGACACTAGGGGGATGGACTAGATGACCTATAAGATCCCTTCCACCTCTGTTATTCTGTGACCTCCAAATACAACTCCCAGTGTCTTGATTTTGGACAGAATTCATATTATGGGGAAAAGTACTCCAAATCCTCCTGCCTTGCATGGTAGACCTGATCCCTTCCCAGCCTGCAAAAGCTGCTGCTTGGGGAGATAAAAGAATGCCTCTACATTAGGAATGGGGAAACTGTGACATTTCTGATGTGGCTAAAATGCAACCCCATATCCTGTTCATTCTGAGATTCTAGGCAATTGTGCAGAAGCATCTGGAAAGCCACGAATTTCCCACTGCTGTTATGTATTTCTCCCTATGCATCTAATCATTTAGGTGAGGAAGAGGGGAGACAACAGAAAACGCTTGAATGAGGAACGCAGCAACAGTTCAAGGAAAGAAGGTGATGTCAAGCAGTCCAGCCAGCAATAGATTCCACTGTCAACTCTTGTTTCGACCGTGCTGGAATTAAGCTTAGAAAGCTGCCTCAAAGTCCCGTCCAAGCACTTGTACTTTGTAGACACAGATCAATTAGTGAGTGCCCCCAAAGGTATCTGGCATAAGTGCTACATTTTGGTGAGAAACTCCTTAGCAAGTACAGAATTCAAAAACTGACGTCCCGCTGAAGTGATCTCACTTTTCTTTTCTGTTTTTATTCTCCAAAAGATGACTTTCCTGCTCTGTGCATTTATCAAATCCATTGTAATTGCTTCAATGCGGTGAGAGGAGGATTGTATTTCTATGCTCCAGCAATAATGTTAGTTGCGGGAGGATAATATAAGCCATAAGTCTTTGTCAAAACCAATTAGTCGCATTTTCAAGAAGCAGGCTAACTAGAGAAACCTTTGAAGTAAATGGAGGTCCTGAGCCAGTGCTCTTCAAAATTATTCTGTTGGGCATGAGCCAAGATGCAGGAATGATGCCAACAATGACACCACATGTGGATGAATACTCAGCTTCTCTTCCTGGTGTTTTTCAACACCCTGAAGAAATAGAACACTTAATTTTCCTAAATTTTGCAACCATATTCAGGTTTCTCAGAACGGTTTTGATTTGTATTCCTACCAGGGTGCAAGAACAAAGGTCTGGATATGGATAGCAACTCTGCCAAAGGCATCCTTGCTTGAAGGTGCCAAGAATGGAAGAATATCTTTTCCCAAATGCTTGTTGTGATAAGAATGGTAATAATGCAATCAATCACCAGGGGAGTGATTCTGAAGGATGAGTATTTCCTGTTGATTTTGTCAAAGGGGAAATTTTTGCTTTGAGTGGATTAGGAAATTTCCTGTTTGATAAACGGGGAAAATAGTGGCTTGAACTGATAATAAAATGTTGTCACAGATCTAATCTCCGTTTGCTCAGAAAGATTCTTTCTGCAAGGTTTTTGGAGAACTCTGTGCACAGGATTGTCCTTAAAACACAGCTGGCTCAAGACAACAATATTTATTGTTGGATCTGGGCAACGAGAGACAGACTGCGGACACGTAGTGACTTAACAGCTCTTTATTAGTAGTAGTAATGATCCAGCTTGCTCTGTGGTCGGAGGGTTCCCCTTTTATAGGGATCGGGTACGCCCCTCGACCAATCAGAACGATACCTGTTTCCCGCTGTAGCAGCGGACCAGAGGGGAGACTTACTACGATATATGCTAATATCTAACACCCCTCCCCTCCTAGATGGAACGTTGCGGTAGGTAACATAGTCTTTTAGGTATGTGGGTGTTTGTCTTGCTCGGGAGGAGCGTCGTAGTTCGGGCTGGTTAGAAGTGGTTGCAGGATCGGGTGCTTTTCCTGTTTCACGTTCGGGAGGTTTTGTGCCTTCGTTGCTAAGGCGTTCTGGAGTCTGCTCGGTTGCGTTGTCTGGGGTTTGCTCTGCTTCGTGCGTGTTTTCTTGTTCCAAGCTTGGTTCGCAGGTGTCGTAGTTTTCTATGATGGGGCTCTCGCGTGGTTGACTTTCTGTAGGCAGGGAAATCTCGTCTTCGTTTCGAAGGTTTGAGTGTGCTAGGCGACCCCGAAGTTGATCGATGTGCCTTTTCCAGTTCCGCCCATCTTCTAGTTCCAGCAAATACGATCGTGGACCCGTGATGCCAATGACCTTTGCCGGCATCCACAATGTTCCCCCTGCATAGTTGTGGGCGTATACTGAATCCCCTATGCTGAAAGACTGAATTTTACTTGTGGAGTCTGGGGGAGCTGTGGCAGAGTAATTTGGGTGAAGACGGTCCAGGTGAGACCGTAGACGGCGGCCCATGAGTAGTTCAGCAGGACTCCTACCCGTCGTTGCGCTTGGGGTAATATGCTGAATTAGGAGGTAATGGTCAATGCGTGTTTGCCAATCACCTGGACCCATCCTAGCGAGGGCCTCTTTTGCGAATCGCACCATTCTCTCCGCCTGTCCGTTTGATGCTGGATGGAATGGCGCGACGAGGGCATGCCGAATTCCCTGACCTGCTAAAAACGTTTCGAAATGCATGGCCGTGAATTGGGGCCCGTTATCGGAGACTAGGAGGTCGGGCAGGCCATGAGTGGCGAAAAGTCGCCGTAGAACCTTAATGACTGCCTCTGCCGTGGTTGAAGTCATTAGGACTACATCTAGCCATTTTGAGTATGCATCCACAACTATAAGGAAAGTCTGACCTTGGAATGGCCCTGCGAAGTCGATGTGTATTCGCGACCAGGGTGCTTTAGGTTTCTCCCATTCTGTGGCGGGCGCTTCCGGGGGTGCTGGTCTCGATTCCTGGCATGGGTCGCAAGTGGCCACCCACTCCTCTATTTCTTTGTCCATGTTTGGCCACCAAACGTAACTTCTTGCTAACGCCTTCATTCTAACAATCCCCGGATGACCCACATGTAAAGCCTCTAATACATTCCTACGTAAAACATACGGAATAACAACTCGATCCCCCCATAATATACAACCTTGTAACACTGAGAGTTCGTCCCGTTTTGACCAAAACATTTTGAATTCCGGGCCCACGTTTCCTTTCGGCCACCCCCTCCAAACCCAAGTTTGAACTTGCTTTATTACATTGTCTTTAGAGGAGAATCTTGCAACGTCGTATGAAGAAACCGGTCCAGAGTCCAAACAGTCAATGAGCAATACCGGTACTTCTGGAGTGGGGTCTGGCAGAATGTCAGGTAATGGGCAACGGCTGAGTGCGTCTGCGTGTCCGAGAGTGGAGCCCGGTCGATGGATCAATTTGTATGAATATGCAGCCAGGAAAACAGTCCACCTGGTCATGCGTGGAGAAAGGGAGATCGGGGTGGGGCGGTTTCCCGCCAAAAGTCCCAACAACGGTTTGTGATCTGTAATTAGTTCAAAATCGCGGCCGTAGAGGTATTCGTGGAAACGCTTTACTCCAGCTACAGCAGCCAGCGCTTCCCTGTCCATTTGGCTGTAATTCCTTTCGGCCGATGAAAGAGTTCTGGAGTAGAAGGCGATGGGTGCTTCTTTTCCGTCGGGCATCCTGTGGCTGAGGACTGCTCCAACTCCGAATGGTGATGCGTCACAGGTCAATACCAGCGGTAGGGTCTGGCTGTATTGAACAAGCAGTGAGTCAGTGGTGAGCAGGCGCTTTACCCCGGTGAAAGCTGCAGCTTCGGATCGTCCCCATTTCCATGGTGCGTTCCTCTGGAGTAGACGGTGTAGTGGCTCAGCAACGGTCGCCTTCTGCCTCAGAAAAACGCTGTAGAAGTTAAGTAATCCGAGGAAGGCCTGCAACTCGGTCTGATTTCGTGGTGTGGGGGCGTCCTGGATCGCCTTAATTTTCTTTGAAGTGGGGTGTATTCCCTGACCGTCGATTCTATAACCCAGGAAATCTACGCTAGGCACGTTAATTTGGCATTTTTCCTTTTTAAGGCGGAGACCCTTTTCTCTGATTCTGGCCAAAACAGTTCTGACTCTTTTATTTAATTGCTCATCGTTTGCAGCGGACACCAAGATGTCGTCAAAATAGGGGACGACTCCCGGTATCCCTTGCAAAAGTCGTTCCATGACGCTCTGGAACAATCCTGGGGCAATGCTCACGCCGAATTGTAGCCGGTTGCATTTGAATGCTCCTCTATGCGTCACTATAGTTTGGGCCTCCGCTGTGGCGCTATCAACTGGCAGTTGCTGGTAAGCTTGTGCCATGTCTAACTTAGCAAATACCTTTCCTGGCCCCAACGAGTGCAATAAGTGCTGTACTACAGGCACAGGATATGCACTCTGTTGTAGCGCGACATTAATTGTGCATTTATAGTCCGCGCAGATGCGGACTGATCCGTCTGGTTTGACTGGGGTCACGATGGGTGTTTCCCAACGCGCGTGATCCACCGGCTCAAGGATTCCTTGCTCCACTAACTTATCTATTTCCTTATCTATTTTTGGGCGGAGTGCAAAAGGCACTCGTCTCGGTTTAAGTCGGATTGGCGCCACTTTGGGGTCTAAATTGAATGATATTGGTTTACCCACATACTTACCCAGACCGGGGCTGAACACGTCCTCGAACTCCTTAAAAATCTGATCAGCGCTGCTGTTTCTCACGGCGTTGATTCCGGTGACTTCTAACCCCAGGGCTTCAAACCAATCAAGCCCCAGAAGGTTCTGTAATGGCGCGCTGGCGATGGTCACGGGCAGCTGGGCTTCGATGTCCTTGAAACGGATGTGGAATGTGCCTTGGCCCACGATGGGGACTTGGTTCCCCTGGTAGTCTCGCAGTAGGACGTCTGGAGCGCGGAGTTGGCTCTTTCTGAGGCTAGGGATAGCCTGTTTCATGGATGCCCATGAAATAATCGTCAGGGTATATCCTGTGTCAACTTCTAGCTCGCAGGGTGAGCCCTCCAAGAGGACTGTGACTCTCAGCCTTTTTGGTCGCTTAGGGCGGACCTGATGTGTTGTGGTGAGATACGTTCGCAACTCCTCTCTCTGGGTCAACTCTATCTCATCGTCTACATCCTGAAAATACTCTCGTTGAGCGTCTTGATAGAACGCTCTTTCAGCTCTTTGTGTGTATTCTCTCTGGGGATACGCTCGCTCAGCTCCTTGTGAGTAATCTCTCTGGGGATACGCTCGCTCAGCTCTTTAGGAATTTTCTCTCTGGGTATACACTTGTGGATTTCTCTCTGGGCGCCCTTTCTGATTCCGCCAAACCCCTGGGTTGGGCTTCTGTTGGCGGTACATGGGTGGCTGCCAAGAGGCAGGGGCTCCGCTCCGGCACACTCGTGCGATGTGCCCAAGTTTGTTGCAGTGCGAACAAACAACGTTCCTGAACCTACAAGTAGACCTGGGGTGATTCCCTCCGCAACTTGCGCAGGGCGGCAAGCGGGATCCGGGTCTCCCCCCAGGCCTCATGTGACTGCTCCGCATCATGTGACTGTCCTCGAACTCGGGATTCTCGTAGTCGGGGCTTGTGTCCTCGTAGTGTACTCTGGTTTGCCTCGGTGCTGGCTGGTTTACGTTGGCCCCTCGTTGTATGGTCACCGATGATTTCTCTGCTGACTCTGACGCTCTTGCTTTGTTCAGCGCCATCTGTAGGGTTAAATTCGGGTTTGCCAACAGCTTCTTTTGTAGAGAAATGTCTCTTAACCCACAGATGAGCTGCGCTAAGATGTGCTCGTCCAGATCCCTGAACTCGCAGTGAGTTGCTGCTTTTCGTAGGGCTGCAACATATTGATTGATGGATTCTCCCGCCTTCTGGTTCCTCGTGTTGAATTCCTTGCGGTAGACATGGCGGGAAGGTTTTGGCGCGTAATGAGTTTGCAGGGCCTGTTGCAACGCCGTCCACGATACTGCCTGTATTGGAGTAGGCGCGGTGAGGTCTCTGGCCGTATTGAAGACTTCCTTTCCACAGTAGCCGAGGAAGATGTTTTTCTTCCTCGCGTCGGTGATCCCCGTGTATTCGTTCGCTTCGAGGAAACACTCGAAGCGAATCATGAAGGCTTCCCATTCGTCGTTTGCTGGGTCGAAAGGAGCGGGGGGAGCATGCATCGCCATCTTCTCTGTTTGAATTTGCCGCGCTGCGGTGATCTGAGATGGCTGCTGGAATTTCTGCCGAATTCCTGGGCTGGATCAAATCCGGAGATTCTGGAGGTAGCGTTCTTCGTCCTCTCTGCCTCTCGATCCCATCCTCGTCGCCAATGTTGGATCTGGGCAACGAGAGACAGACTGCGGACACGTAGTGACTTAACAGCTCTTTATTAGTAGTAGTAATGATCCAGCTTGCTCTGTGGTCGGAGGGTTCCCCTTTTATAGGGATCGGGTACGCCCCTCGACCAATCAGAACGATACCTGTTTCCCGCTGTAGCAGCGGACCAGAGGGGAGACTTACTACGATATATGCTAATATCTAACATTTATGTTCTTGGTGTACCTATCCTAGATATAGTCAAACACTAACATGCTACAGTAGTGGAAACCTAGACAAGCAAATGAACCTGTTCATGGTGGCAATACTTACTTATGTTTCCATTTTACTACTGTGATCTGCAGGTCCAGCTGATTTTTTTTTCCTGGTTTTTTGGTGGCTCAAAATTCTGATTTAATGGAGAAGAACACAGCTGAGTAATCACTGCGACTGCTGCTGTCCCTGCATAACGTCAAAGTAAGAGAAATATGGGCAACATCCTTCTTGAGAGGAAGGAGGAGAATGGGGAAATCCCTTCCAGTTGGTAGGAAGGGATTTTGGCAAAGTTGTACAATGTATTTGACCACCTGCAGCAAGCCAGTCATTCTAGTAGCGACTGAAACATCTGACACACTCAACCAGGGTTGGGCTGCTAGGGGAGAACTTGTAGCTAACATAATGGCCAGTTTGGAGAACCTCCAAATCCCACCCCTGGCTAGTCCCAATCTCTAAAGAATCTTAGAAAAGAAATTAAGCTTGGTTACCTAAAATGTTGATAAACTATATGTCAATCCTTTGTCTTTATAATTACCTGTTTGGTAAATCCACTTTTGTCCTGATTTTTTCTCAATAAAACCAACAGTAACTAGCAACAGTAAAACCACCCTAACTAAAATGATTAAATAGGCATAGTAGAATGATCGAAAAATAGAAGCAACTATACCATGGGTAGGAACATTTAGTAAAACCACCCTAACTAAAATGATTAAATAGGCATAGTAGAGTGATCGAAAAATAGAAGCAACTATACCATGGGTAGGAACATTTATATTTATATGGAATTCTCTTCCTCCCCATGCCCCTTGAAATGGTAAATTTCTGGATAGCTACACCGTGGATTTCTGAAAGTACAAATCAGTTTTAAATATGGACTTTGACTCTATTATGTTATAGTTCTTTTTCCTAACAGACCAGCTGCATTTGATAAAAGGCCTAACTACAAATCCAAAAGAACCCCAACGGTTATGCTCCCCTATATATTTTTGTCTATATTTTCTTCTGCAGCAAAACTCTGCTAACTTAAGCATCTTGCAAAATGAGCTTTAAGGTATAATAATTATTGGTGCAATATTCACTGTATATGTGAGAATAGGTCTTTTGAAATGCCACCTATGGAGATATATACTATATTATAGTTAGGCTGAATGGACTCTATTTCTATGCAACTCAAAGTTACTTGAGTATTTACTGACTGCATATTTCCCAAGATCATCTTAATTATTATTTTTCTTTTGTTCAATCATGTCCAGTTCTTCTTATTTTCTTTTGTTCAATCATGTCCAGAACTCCACCTGGATGATTGGTTTCTTGGCAACCTTCTTGTCAAGGTTTTTCAGAAGCAGTTTCCTGCTTCCTAGGGCTGAGAGAAAGTGACTGGTCCAAGGTCACCCAGATGGCTTCATGCCCAAGGCAGAACTAGAATTCACAGCCTCCTGGTTTCTAGTCTGATGTCTTATCACCAGATTGGCTCTCTGTCTTAACTATAATGGAGTGCAATCAGAATATAGCCACTGTCAGACCTGCAAGTCATCTTTTCTTTTTGGACTTTAGGCCTGCCACACTTTCTACCGTGGGAAAATGGGAGGGGGGGATTATACAGAGTTGAATAATATGTAGTCATAACAACATTCTTTCTCAGAAAGTCAAGATCACTTTCGTCTCTGTACCTGGCTGGATGTAGATGGAAGGAATTTGTCTTCGTGACAGTGAAAGATTGGACCATGTGATGGACTTGTGAGTGTTGGGGCAGAATCTTGAACTTTCAACTGGGTGGGAAAACCTGGAAGCTTTCAGATTTGGGTTTTCCCAGATGTGCCAACATGACATCTCAGTGGAACTTTGAGGAAACACAAGCCTCGGGGGTTTATTTCATTGGGGGGGGGGTGTTTTTTGGAACCCTGACAGCCACATCCTTCTGCAATCATTATACAATCTGATGCCAATCTTTTCCCCAGCATAAATTTCATAAGATTCAGAGAATTCAGACTGCTTTCCTTTTCTTTCTTTTGCTTCCAATCAGGATAGTCATGTACACTATCCAGTGACGTGCGGTGAGGTTTATGGCTGGTGAGGCTGGTGATGTCATCAGGAAGGCGGGGAATTCTTAACAAGGCGCCGGCCACGACTCAGTTTCCAGGGTCCTTTCGCAAGCGAGCTGGCAGCGAAATGGTAGCCAACGGTCCAAAAAGTCTGTCGCACTTTCTGCTTTTGCGAGCAACTTCCCGTAAACCTGCCTTTGCTCAGTGCGAGGAAGGGAGCTGCTCGCGCATGCACATTCGCCCTGGAACATGAGCTCCGGCGTCAGAACCCGACAGAAGGCAGGGAATGGGACCACGTGTGCAGGAGGGAGGCTGAGGCTAGAAGAGCCTCCTGCATCTCCCTCTGTCCTGCACACATGGTCTCATTCCCCTCCTTCCTGAGTCAACATGAAGGGGACCACGGCTCGCGCAGTCCCATTCCCCGAGGCTCCTCAGTGCCTTTTCCCTTTTCCCTTTTTTTTCATGATGAGAGCGGTGAGGCTCTGCCTCCCTTGCCTCCCCTGACCGCACATCCCTGACACTATCAGAGTTTACGTTGTCAAAAAAGAACTGGACATGGTGTTTAAAAATTCACCAAAATTCCCAGTTGTCCACATAAACACATGTAACTTTGCTCCGGCTATTTTGTTAAAAGTGGCCTTCCTCTACTCCCCTCTTCCATCCTATTCTACTCAGTTTTTCTTACTGAGAAGTTTAGTCCTGATGGTCTGTAGAGATTCTCAGTCATCCAGGTCATGGTTGTCCCAAAGGTGTTTTTTTCAGGAGGCAACTGGACTTTCTGTTTTTTTTTCTTTTGAAAACTTTTCAATTCTCATCCAAGAAGCTTCTTCAGCTCTGAAAGGATAGTGGGGAATGGAAAGATTTATATTCCTTGCAGACAGCTGGCCATTTGCATCCTTTTAGAGGGTTGTTTAGTCTGGATGGTTTTGGAACATGCCTATGTCTTTACTTTTGAGAGAATTGATATCACCCATACCATTTATTCCCGAAAACCATTTATTCTGGCCGAGGCTGTATGACTAAGAATGTTAGCTGAGAATAAGAGGATCCTGATGATAGCAAGAGCTTCCTGCCTTTATTGTAATTACATCTTTGCTCTCCATAGAAACTGAATTCAGAAAAGTGGCTCTTTTTGCAATATATACAATATGAGAACCTTACATTGGTGAAGAATGGGAAGTAATGTTGTGGGTGAGAGTCAATCACACAGCTTGTACTATTTATCACATAGCACACGCTTCCTGGAATTCATGCAGAAAGAGACATGTATCACAATAAAATCACATTTGTTAGGTGAGTTTTGTTCCATTTTATGACTTTTCTTGCCTTAAGTGAATCACTGCAGTTGATAGGTCAGTAACGTGGATGTGAAATGAATCTGACTTTGACTTTGCGTATCAGAAGGTCGCAGAGGTGATCACATGACCTTGGGACACAGCAAATGTCATAAGTATGAAACATTTGCCAAGCCTCTGAATTTTGATCACATGAACATGGGGATGGTGCAAATAACTATGAAAAATGGTCATAAGTCACATTTTTCAGTGCCATTGTATCTTTGGTTATTAAACAAAGTGTTGTAAGTTGAGGACTACCTGTATTTATATCAGTTATATCAGCGGTGAGATTCACTTACTTTCCCTACTGGTTTGCAAATGTGAGCGCATGCTTCGCTCACATGCGCCGTGACATTACCGGTTCGCCCAAACTGAAGAGAACAGGCTGAATACCACCTCTGGGTTATATCCACAAATATTATATTCACATGTTGTCAGTTAGTTTTGCCTAGTAAATTATACTGTCTGTGTCTCTAAACTCTTTCTAGCATCAGAGAAAAACAGAGAAGAAATGGCAGTAGATTCTCTCCCACCTGTAAATGTAACTTGGACTTTATTCCCCCATATATAAGTTCTTTAAAAGCAGAAAAGGTCTTCCTCCTGTAAAATTATGCCATCTCATAAACAGGATCTGATAGTGATTCCACCAGAAAGTTAGAAAAGACCTCTGGAACATCTTCTGTACTTTTGACCAATGACTATGCTGCTCCAAACTCTGAGAGCCATTAACCTATTATAAATGGGAATTGCAGATTGGGAAATGGAGTAGAATTTTCTGAAAAGTCGTAATGCTTTCAAATTATGCAAATGGTGCTGGGACTATTGTACTTGTTAGCGTCAAGCTTGCTTTTTAATGGACCCATTTCTAAAAATAACCAATGTCAGAGTTCCAAGTAACACCCCCAACAGAAGTAAAACTCCAAGGCAGGCATTTCCCTCAAAGTTCTATTTTATTAGAGGTGTCATATTGGAACATCTGAGAAAACCCGAATCTGAAAGCTCCCGGGTTTTCCCCCACCCAAAGGAAAGTCAAAGCCCCATCCCCTGACCCACATATCCATCACATGGTCCAATCATGTCACTGTTCCAACTGGAGATGATTCCCAATCACTCCTCTCCAGGTGCAGGCTGAACGTCCTTGACTCCCAGGGAAAAGAATGTTGTTATGGCTATATCTCTCTCTCCAACTCCATCCAACCCCCCATCCAGTTTCCCACAGCATTGTTGTTGTTATTGTTGTTAGTTGCAAAGTTGTGTCCCACCCATCGCAACCCGATAGACAACATTCCTCCAGGTGCTTCCTGTCCTCTACCATCCTCTGGAGTCCATTTAAGCTCATACCTACTGCTTTGGTGACTCCATCCAGCCACCTCATTGTCTCTTGTTCCCTTCTTCTTTTGCCTCAATCTTTCCCAGCATTAGGCTCTTCTCCAGTGAGTCCTTCCTTCCTCATTCAGTGGCCAAAGTGTTTGAGTTTCATCTTCAGGATCTGGCCTTCTAAAGTGCAGTCAGGGTTCATCTCCTCTAGGACTTACTGGTTTGATCGCCTTGCAGTCCAAGGCACTCGCAGGAGTCTTCTCCAACACTATAGTTCAAAGGCCTCAATTCTTTGGTGCTCAGCCTTTCTTATGGTCCAGCTTTCACAGCCATACATTGCAACTGGGAAAACCATAGCCTTGACTATGCAGACTTTTGTTGGCAGGGTGATGTCTCTGCTTTTTAGTATGCTGTCTAGATTTGCCATAGCTTTCCTTCCCAGGAGCAAGCATCTTTTAATTTCTGGCTACAATCCCCATCTGCGGTGATGTTGGAGCCTAAGAAAATAAAATCGTCCTCTACCTCCATTTCTTCCCCGTCTATTTGCCAGGAATGGAGAGGGCCGGATGCCATGATCTTAGTTTTCTTAATGTTGAGTTTCAAGCCAACTTTTGCACCCTCCTTCTTCACCCACATCAAGAGGCTCTTTGGTTCCTCTTCACTTTCTGCTATTAGAGTGGTATCATCTGCATATCTGAGGTGGTTGATATTTCTCCCGGCAATATTAATTCCAACTTTTGATTCATCTAGCCCTGCCTTTTCCACAGTATGCCCATCCACAAAGTGTGACAGCCCTGAATATCCAAAGTAAAAGATGGTCTCCAGGGCTGACAACCAAATTGAGCCACAATGTACACTCCATCATTGCTAAGAAAGGATGTTTATTTTAATCCATCCTAAAAACACTCTCTTATCTCCTCGAGAAGTGTAATGTATTTTTTTTTAAACACAATATACATGTTGGCTCAAATAATAACAAGGAAATGATAAAATAAGGAAAGATTAAGGAAGATTATAGTCATTGTAAATTCAATGTGCATTTTTTTTAAAAAAATTAAGGTATATTACCAGAATAGTTTTCCAAAGCAGAAAAGTTACCCAGGTATCAACAACATATTTCCGGAGTGAAAAATGAGATACTTAAAAGATTAGAAGAAATGATAAGCTGGTAATAACAGTACAACTTGGATTGCTCAGATGGTGTCTTCCAAACAGAAGTGCTCTAACTGTGTGACATAAACTTAATTCACGGCACATGGAGACAAGTTTTTAGAAAGATGAAGAGAAAAATGATCTTATGGTTCAGATGTGGTCAGATCAGTGGGAGATCAGTAACAGGAAACAGATTAAACTCAGGCATTAGGCACAATAAATAATTCTCTAGATTTCTGTTTTAAGAAAAATATGTCAAAGCTTAAATCTCCTTCAAGCTAATAACAGGAAATGCTAATTCCCTCTCAGAACTGATAAATCATAGTTCAGTCCAGATTCAATCATAGGGAGCCAAACTCAAGGATTACAGGATAGGTGGTGTTGGTGCTAAAAAGTTATGGCACAATTTTACACAAAAAGTTAGTTTCTGCCCTAATAATAATAATAATAATAATAAATATTTATTTCTTAGCCGCACCCTCTCCCGAAGGACTCGGGGCGGCGTACAACAAAACATAGGAAATAAATATATCGACATACATATAACAAAACATATACCAAGACATATATACGACATATACAAGGAGGAGGTGAACTGATAGATAAAAACAAGTAAAAACACAATGTTTAAAAACCCCTAAATAAATTGAATGCAATTAAAATACCCCAAATAAAAAACCCGTCAGGAGCGATATAGTTGGATCAAAGTTGAGCCAGGCCAGCAACTTGAAAAAGGTGGGTCTTGAGCTTTACACGAAAGGAGCGGAGGTCAGAGGTATTCCTAATACTAACGAATTCGCCCTAACGAATAATGTTTCTCTTTTAGCAATAATACAACGGGTCTCAAGGTAATGGCCCAATATGTTGTTTTACTTCTATGTTACCTAAGAAATAGATAGGAACATACATGCTTGAGTTGAGAACAAATGCTCTTTTGAATATGTCTTACTACTATGATACTTAAGAAATGGATAAGAATAGGCTATTTTGAGTTGAGAACAAAGAGCTAGTACATGCTGTTCTAGAATCTTAGTCTTTTAGATTTGTTTATTGGCTTCATTGTTCAAAAACTTTGCAGAAAGAACCCTCTCAAGGATGTAGCAAAATTAATATTCAATATTCTAGTTAAACTGCCTTTAGTTTCCCCAGTATGTAACTGGATGGGTGAAATATTGCAGAATAAAAGTATGCCCATAATTTGATAATACCTTTATTAAAATATTGCAACTCTCGAGTTGCCATGGTTCCACACCTTACCACTGAGTTACTATATTGCTTCTCTGACTTAAACATCTGCTCCTTAAATTACCTTCTTTTCTCTTTTACTTAGAAATAGAAGTGTGTTCAAATGTAAAATAAGGTTATCATGTCTTAGTTAGCAAATCGGGATAATCCGAAAAACAACAACCAAACGCTTCCAGCTGCAGTATAGATTCTGACCTCCAGTCTTTGGATGGGTTGGCATGGCATATTTGGATTATTGAGAAAATATTATGAGTACTATGAAAAAAGATTTTCAGTGGTAGGCTTAGCCAGTAATAAAACATTTCACTGAAGAATAAACTGGTGAGGCTAAGATTAATGTTCCTTCCAAACTGAATGCAACACAAGTTGGAGCCAAGCTCCCCAAACACAAACCCATTGTTTTATAACCAAAGTTTTCTAGTCCTATAATCGCTCAACATTTATTACGACTGCCGAGAGTAACATTGTTTATGGTGAGAGGTAATTGTAACTAGCAAACCCAAAAGGGAAAAAAAAAATCTGAAATAGCATAAAAGAGATGTGCTATAAATGTCTTACATTAACCTTACAACATTCAGGCTGAGTTATACTGAAAACTCTCAGCATGGGCTAAATTTGGCAGACTTAAAGTCTTGTATTGGAGAGCAAGTCTGGCTAATCAACTTTGTTATGTATTGAATGTTTATAGTTGTGTTAAGTGTGCTAAAGCTAACTAACCTTTAGATCACACCCAACTGTTTTGGAGGGAAATGTAGGACATTTATATTTGGGTGGGCTTTTTTTAATTCTATGATTGATTAAGGCTCTGTGGGCCTACAGTATAAATTACAGGCATTTGCCTGCAGTTCCTCAGTTCAGTTTTTGAGTCAATAAAAGCTGTTGCAGCTATGCTGGTCTGGTTCCTGCCTACTGAAGCCCACTACACAATAAACTTGTTCAGATTCTTGTACATGAAGCAGAATTGGGAGTCCGAGACTAAGAATGCAAAATGGCTTTCTTGAATTGTTCATCCATGGTTTCAGCTATCACAGAGTTGTGACTTAGCATCACGAACATTTCAAAAGTTTTCTTTCTCCAGAGGAGGCTATATAAAATCAGATTACATGCTGAAAGCTCTCCTAGCCTTCTACAATCCCAGACTTCTTTTCCAGACCTTTATTTTGTTCAGAATGAAAAAAAAAATGTTTTAATTGTCATGCCCCTCCCATCCGGATCTATGGCTGCTGTGACTGAGAAAACATTTCAGGTTACTAAGTAATAGATGGAAGCTGTCAAAGTTTTGTCTGTGTTTAAGTGAGAACAATGCATCTAAGGTAGGTGATATTTACATTTAATTTTTAGAGCAAGATCAAGGCTGATGACTGAACAGATGGTCATCTTTGTTTGGGGCAGGAGAGGAAAAGAGAATTAAAATAATCAGATAGAATTTGGCAGATGTTAGTTTATATTCATGCAGAAATAAGATGGATCCTTATTAGTTAACCCAGCAATCTGGGTACTTTGGCACTGGACTAAGGCAATCAGATAGTGTCAATGACTAAAACAATACAATGGACAAGGAACCCATTAAATGTTGGACTCTTGAAATTCTCCTAAAATGTATGTTAACATTGAAGGCTTAATTAAAACTCTAGGAAGGAAGTTGAGAAAGTTATATATGTTTTAAGAGCTATTTCCACACGAGTCCTCTAAAAAAATATCAGGACTAATCCCATACCCTGCCCAGTATAGCAGTTTTATATGTATACAGCTTACTATGCTGAAGTCATTTTCAGCCAATGCAGTTTACTGCCCCTAAAATAGAATTTGATTTAGCCACAAGATGGCAATAAAGATTAAAATATAACAATATTGTCTAAACTAGATTTTATTTCCTTGCTTAAATGTGACTCAAACACTGTGACCAGAGCATTATCTAATTATATATATATATATATATATATATATATATATATATATATATATATATATATATATATATATATATATATATATATATATATATATAAGATATATATAATCAAGAGCTTGCAATGATATCTAATCTAGTATTTACTGTAAGGATAGCTTTATTTCCTATTATGACATATAATGCACTTAATCACACATAGTGCTGATCTTCCTTTCCTATAAATGCTAATGAAGTTCAAATTTATATCTAGTGGGGGGAAAGGAAGACAGGGAGGGAGTGATGGAGGAAGGAAGGAAGGAAGATAGATAGATTACGACCACCCCCTTCTCTCAGGTTTACCTTGTTGTAAGTCCTTTGTATGCAAAGTTGTAACTGTAAGATATCTACTATCATTAAATGGTGTCAGATAACCACCTCTGTTGATTAGCTATCATGTTAATAATTGCTGTCACTTGAAAGAAACAGACAAGGACTAAACGTACAATGCAGCAGCTTAATATAGAAATATTGATGATTGCAGGATAGAATATCCAATTTAAAAAAAAAAAACCACCAAGCCAGTGCAATGCACACACAGCACCACTCCGCACAGTTTAATGAAATGATATTTCATTCTCTTGTGTAAACATCAGCTTTCTGTCATACTCAGTGCTGGAGCACTAGTTGTTCATCTGCATTATTCATTATTTTTTGTCTGCTAAATTAAAAATGAAGCCTTCCAGAACGAAGGATTTTTGCAATAAGAAGAAAGAAGGGATATATGGCAACCGTTTAATTCACTGTTCAATGGCTAGATGACCTCCAAATCAGAAGAAAAATAGGTGTTCAGATATGGCAGTTGATCTTTAGAAATATACCCATGCATGCATTTAGGTGTATTGCATGCATGTACATTTCTACACACATTGTTATAAAACTGTGCATGGGGGAGGTTACCTATGCTATTAACAAAAAACCTCTCTGTATAATCATGCTTTGCAGTTAGAAAATGTCATGTTAACATGGAATTGACAAAGCTTTACCATAAATCCAATAAATAAATGAATAAAATATTACAATTTTATTCTCTAGGAGATTAATCATTCCAAAGAAGATATCTATTAAAAATAAATTCATACATGCACTTCCATCCTTTATGAATGCAACATCAAATGAAACAGAAGCATGTGTATTAATGTGTTTCTGTAGGAAAGAGCCATTTCATATCAAATTATTGCAGTATAATATCCATCCATACAACAATCCATCCATCCATCCATCCATCCATCCATCCATCCATCCATCCACCCACACTATCCACTGTTGCCAGCTTTAACAGTTTTTAGGTTGCATATGGAAGAGGGTGGATACAGGGAAGACTTCGGGGCAGTGGTGGGATTCAATTTTTTTTTACTACTGGTTCTGTGGGCATGGCTTGGTGGGTGTGGCAAGGTTTGGTGGGTATGGCTTGGTATGTGTGACAGAGGAAGGATATTGTAAAATTTCCATTCCCTCCCCTCTCCAGGGGAAGGTTACTGCAAAATCCCCATTTCCTCCCAATCAGCTGGGACTCGGGAGGCAGTTAATAGATGGGGGCGGGGCCAGTCAGAGATGGTATTTACCAGTTCTCCGAACTACTCAAAATTCCCGCTACTGGTTCTCCAGAACTGGTCAGAACCTGCTGAATACCACCTCTGCTTCGAGACTATTGCAAGTAATAAAAGTTCATTAATAAACTCCCAATACTTACAGTGTCAGAGAGATCCTATCCCAACTCTCCTTGCTGAACCTGGGTAGTGGTGAGGAATGGAATAAAACTTACAAAGGTTGCTTTCATTGGATAGGTTTTACAGACCTTCAATCTCTCCCTCCTATTTATTTACAAACAAGCAAGAAAATATTACATAATAAGAAGGGTTTATCTGTTTTGTTAGGTGTGACTTCAACTTCCAGAATTCTCCAAACACACATTTTAAATTTGCTGGGATTGAAAAAAAAACATCGGTCTATAGGTATTGGGCTCCTGTTAAGAAAAAGTGGGAAACAATGATCTGACTGAGATTAGAAAGGGGTGTTTGTTATTCTTCAGTTTGTGAAAGTAAATTGGAAGAGCTGGCCTGCCTCTGTTCCTAGTGTTAATTTAAAAAAATGCCGATCAATGATAGGATAACAATTATACTGAGTAACATATAGCCATGCCATCAAATGTATGTCATAGAATCACAAGGTTGGAAGGCACTTCAGCGTTTTTCTAGGCCACCCCCCTCCACAGGCTAGGAATCTTCACACCATCCCAGACAGCTAATCAATTTTTGTTTAGAAATTTCAGGTAATGGAGTACCCATGAACCCAGGGGGCAGGTTGCTTCATTGCTCTCACAGGTTTTGAGTTTGGATCTTGAATTTGGATCTTGATATAGGCCAGCGCAAATCAGGCTCAATTCAATCTGAACTCGAAAGTCAAAATAGGAGAAGGGCATGATTTGATTGAGTTTGCAATTTGAGCTTTGCAGGCAAAGTGATTTGATTTGAGCCAATTTGATATTCAATTAAACAAAAGATTGATCATAAACTCTTATGGGGAAGCATTAAAAGCACTTGCAACTGTTTTATTTGCTTGGCAGAATCCACCAGAATAACAAGAAAACAGCAGGTTGAGAGATTTGAGATGTCAATTTTCAGCCAGATATCTTGAAAGGTTTACTGCAATATATATTTTTTAAAATATTTCCCTTATACCTCTTCCAAGGCAGCATCTGTAGTGAGGAAAGGACAGCTTCAGAGCTTCCAAAATGCCCAGAAAAGAACTGAACTAACATATGTCCTATGCCAATTAAGAAAAAATGGAAAGCTTTGAAAAAATAAGCCTTCATTTTATTTTTCCATTTGCTTTTCTGGTGTGCCAACACTTGACAGGAAAACCGGGAATGCCCATTGACTTTCCTTATAGGGGTGTTGTAGTTTGCTGCTTCTAATTCCTGGGTTTTATGGAATTAGGCTGCACAGGGTTGTTAAATAAAGTTTGGCCTCTTCCAGATAGAACCTAGATGGGTCAGGTTTATGGCTTGCTGGCAGTAATCTATCTTGGCTAGGCAGCAGAGGCAACAGAAACAGGCTGGCATAGATAGCATGTGTTCTGACCTAGGCTTCCCAAGAGCATGAAGCAAACTCCTTCTCCCAACAAAAACCCCTTTTATTAATTTACTGTGAATTTTGCTCATTCGCATCCAGCAAAGTCTTTCAAGGGAGGATTTACAGTCACAGACTGTAAGAGCTGACAGGCCGATGTATGCAAAATTTAGCAAGGAGTCTCAGAGAGTTACGAACCAATTAAGTGAAGTAATTGTCTCCTGCAAACTCCACTCCCCTTTTGCTCCGTTTTTATTTCCTCTGGGAGGGACTATTCATCGTCCACCTGTGTCCTTACTCCCAAGTCGACCCCTGTTCTTTAGCTGTTTCCTTCGTCTGGCAACTCTGCGCATGCGCACACTGGGAACAGGCTCCAGCTGCTCATCAGCTTCACTGATGTCTGACTCTGAAGGCAGCTAATAACTGGCATATGGCTCTGGCCCCCTCTCTGCCTCCAACACAGAGCCCTCATCAGAACCTTCCCCAGATTCCAGGACTGGCCTATGTTCCTCCTCCCCAACCTCCTCATTGTTCGTATCTGCTGCCAGCTCCACTGGCGGGCCACAACAGCATGATTCTGATATGAGCCTGAATGGATGAGTGAGAAAACCAGATAGAGGTCAGCAAATTTCTCCCGATTCTTACTCTTAAGGAGAAAGAAGAGCAAGGGAGATGGAGGTTAAAAAAAATAGGTGAAATAAAAACAAATGCTGAATTTGTAAAGAAACCAGAAAAATGGTTGGCATACTGATGGATAGAAAATGTGGATAGCACGAAGGTTCTATTTCATTGTGATTGGTTCAAATTTCTAAGTTCAAATACATATAATGCTACAAAGATTTTTTAAAAATGTTGATAAGACGATCAACATTCAATTGAAAGAACTTTTCTTGCTGGGTTCAATGGACAATCAATTAAAAAAGAGTCATGGAAGATTATTTTTATACAGAATTACTACTATGAAACTATTGTATGCATAAACATAAAATATTCTGAATTACCCACAATGGTTAGTGAAGATGGAACTGGAAGAGATGACTAGTTTGAATAGAGAAAAATCAAGAACTACATTTATTGATAGGAATTTCCTTTTTTTTGCTTAAAAAAGAAGAAAATAACGTGATTTATGGGTTTGTGCCAGGGGTGGGTTCTGGCAGCCACTACTGCCGGTTTGCTTGTGGGTGCGTTTTGCGTGCATGTGCAGTGCAATAAAAATTGTTCTGCACATGTGCAGAAGCAAAAAACAAGATGGAGAACCGGTTCGGGGGCATGGCAGGCCTGAGTCACTGCTGGTTCCAGCGACCCAGGCCGCCAAACCATTACCGGTTTGGCAGAACTGGTCCGAAACAGTAGGAACCAACCACTGGTTTGAGGAATAGGAAGGGTACCTTATGGAAAGAAAAAAAGAAAAGAGAGAGTAAAATGTAAATATATTTCAAACTGCTGTCCAAAAGATTGGAAGTGCTTTCCTTCTTTCTTTATTCCTTCCTTCCTTCCTCTTTCTCTCTCTCTCCTTCCTTCCTTCTTTTTTATTTTCTTTCTTTCTATTTCTTTCTTTCACTATTCTTATTTTCTTTGATTTTTTTCTGATATATTATTGTTTCCATCTTAAAATTTAATCAACTAATTTTGTAGCCAGTGGTCCATCACACTAGCTTTAGTTGATGGATACTTTAGAGCTATGTGGGCTTGGGAAGAGATTTGTTGTGAATGAAGTTTCCCTGTGTTTTGGGAATGCGTTTTGTGTTTGGCTATTTCTCAGGAGTGAACTTCCTTCCTTCCTTCCTTCCTTCCTTCCTTCCTTCCTTCCTTCCTTCCTTCCTTCCTTCCTTCCTTCCTTCCCTCTTTCTTTCTTTCTTTCTTTTTCTTTCTTTCTTTTTCTTTCTTTTGTTCTTTCTTTCTGATGCTATCATTTCCTTTTTCTTTTTCTACTTTCTTATAGTCGAAAGCTATGTAAGCCACTGTAACTAGAGCAGGATAAAGAAGTGAATGGATTGAGAGAAAGGGGCAGACTGACAATGCTGTGGTTGGATGGAGTTGATGACATCCTGAAATCGAGAGGTGAGAAGTTGAAAAGCAAAGGGCACTGTATAAATCTATGTTTAGCGAATAGAAGCAAATATTGTTTCCAAGGCAAGAAAAGTATATAGTGAATAGTGGTTGTGTAAATGACATCTGGATTTCTGCCCTCTCTTTCTTTCTCGCCCCATTCTTTAAAATTTCTTTGCTCACAGTTTATCTTCCTTTCTCTTAATTAAGTTGCTTATTTTAAAAGGAAATATTTCACAATGGGGAGATTTGTGTGTATATAGTTTTTTTTTAAAAAAAAAAACAGCAATTGCACTCAGACTTATATACCTCTTCGCAGTGCTTTGCAACCCTCTCTAAGCAGTTTACAGAGTCAGCCTATTGCCCCCAACAATCTGGGTCTTCATTTTGCTGACCTTGGAAGGGTGGAAGTCTTGAGGCAGTGACAATTGAACTGCTGAACTGCAGGCAGCTGGCAGTCAGCAGAAGTAGCCTGCAGTACTGCATTCTAACCACGGCACCATCATGGCTCTGATGATTTTTGAATTGCCACTTAGAATGGAGAACTCTAATAGGTTTTCTAGTCTTTTAAGTTGCAGAATTCATCTTCAGAGGTATAGGATGTTTACTTCTATCACTTATCTGAAGACTGTCTCAGAGAAATACTTCTCTAAAGACTTCTCATGTGGCTGGAGGCACACTTCTCCTCTAGCTCCTTTTTTTTCACGAGACTTTTCCGTTGCCACAGGGTTTTGTAATTATATTTTCCCAATTTTTATTCCTTTTCTATAATGTAGCTCTAAAGCAGTATTTTTTAACCCTGGAAACTTTAACATGTATGGACTTCATCTCCCAGAACTCCCTAGTCAGCATGAACAAAATTCACCCCCCCCCCAAAACTGATTATTTTCATTCTCAAGGAGGCACAATGGGTGGGTTATTATCTCCATGCCTTGTCCTTCCTCAAAAGGAAAAAAAAGTAAACCCAGAAAGGAAGGCTGGATAATTTGGTTGTAATTGAATTTGCTTGAGCAGGGGATTGGACTAGAGGACCACCAAGGTTCCTTCTGTTATTTTCTGCTATAATCCTGGATGTGCCACCTTTGGTAATCTCTTTTCCAAGTCAAAAGGGAAAATTAGATAAACCTTTAAGTTAATACATGTGCTGTAAATAAACCAATTAACTCTTTATTTCATTTCAATTGAATAGTATGCCATACTGTAATATCCTTCATGTGGACGCCTTTGAGATCTTTCAGATGCCTGCTACCTTATGGATTCGTTCAATCTGACTCAGAGGTAGGATTCAGCCGGTTTGGACCGGTTTGGATGAACTAGTAGCTTTGATGGTCAGCTGGGCCTGCCTACCCACCCCTGCACTTACTTACCTGTTGTGGTCCAGCAGGATCCGGTTGAGCTGCTGATGGATTAGGATAGCGAGGAACCATATGAGTCTGCCCTGGACGATGAGGAGGGCCCTATGCAGGGTTCAGACTCAGAGCAGGGACCAGAGAGGCTGGTTGGCCACCAGGAGGCGCCTGAGGCATGGAGCAGTGGGGAGGATCAAAGGCAGTTTGTCCCTGATGCTAGATTGAGAAGGGCTGAGAAACGGAAGCAGCAACTACATAGGCAGACTCACAGAAGACGATTCCGCACAGGTGGTTGTGGATTGGCTCCTCCCAAGAGAGATTATAGGTGAGGCGTAGAGAGGGGGGTCAGAACACTTACCTATATCCTCTCAGCTGAGTTGCGCAGCAGAGCAGATTGCCGCGCCTCATCTGTGTCACTCACCAGAAGTAACATGGAAGGTAAGTTTTGTTAAAACTGTGCATGCTCATGCGCAGCACTCAATTACCAAGCCGGTTGTTAAACCAGCAGGATCCCACCACTGATCTGACTGCATTAATTGTAGAAAAACTATGCTATGCTAATGGCTAACCCTGGTTTCCAGGATCTATTCGGTCTAATTGAAACTACTTTTACAGGTTTGATAGTTTAGGAGCAACACACCAGAAGCCTGCTCCATTTATTTACATCTACTTGTACATTAAATAATGAATTGGGAATATTTTCTGTGAGGATCCCTTCCCAGGGGGATGGGTATGAAAGAAAAATCCTTTTCTAATGCTTCAACAGTGAAAAAAAAAATATCTCCCAGGAAGTGTTTCCCCTACATCTGTTTTTCTGATGAAATTTTTACATGCATTTTTTTTATCTTTATGTCAGTTTATATGGTTATAATTTGTTTTGTATTTACATATTAATTGATCTGTCTTGTAATAAACTGCCTTGGGAATACAACTGAAAGTCGTGTAAAAGCACTAATAAGAATGGATAAATGAAATACAGTCTCCTTAATTATAGGCAGTGTCATTCTTTCATCTTAGTAATTAATGTTAATTCATTACAAAAAGGTTAAGCATAACCCCCCAAAAAACAAAGTTAAGAATGTTCATTGTTATTTGGCTATTGCAGACTCTTTGAGTAATTTTATATGAAGATTACAATTTTAGGAAAGAGAAGTCAAACAGAAGCTGGTTGAAGAAAATACATGAGAGTTCCAGTTCTGGAAGTGATCTCTCTCTCTCCCCCCGCCCCTCTCTCTCACACACACTTCCGTTATAATTTGTCTTCTTTCCTATATGTTTGCCTAGAAATGGGAACATACATCTTCATAAAGATTTCACAAGAAATTGGCATAGTTTCCTATCTATAAACATTTGATGTTCAACTTGAAACTCCGCATCAGAATTAAAGTGGTCAGGAAAAAGGATTGTTGTTTTGGGATTTGCTGATTGCCTAAAGTTGTATTGTCATTCCAGGAAAGATTGCTTGTCAAGAGTTGTCCTTTGGAGAGTTATATCAAATGAAACTGCCAGGAGTTGTCCTGGCCAAGACAATGAATAGGTGAAGTTGGACAGCAAAACAGTTCTATAATTGAACCAAATTTACATCCAGGCTATCACTACAGCATTAAACTGCTGATTGAAATCTAGGTTTGGATTTTAATCAAATGTATGTTGTATCCAGATGGAATAAGGCTGGGGACTGTACTGTCATGGAAAATCCATGAGATAATTTAATAGCAAAGTTTTGATGCTTTCATCACTATTTGAGGATAGGATATTTGGAAATAAGTTTGTCTGTCAGCTATAATTTGGGAGTGAATGGGAGCATTTTTTTAAAGGAGACTTTCTAGTTTAAAAAATAGGCTTGCAGCCAATTCTTGCCAATATTTAGTCCCTCTTTGTAAATTTACTGTCTTACATTTAAAATATATACATAAATATTCTACAATGGCATGGGCTGTTTCTTGGCATTCATATGTTACAGAGCCATGTAGACTATATTTGCCAGAACTTCCCAAACTTCCGGTTTGCGCGCTGGAGCCGACAGGGCAACACCTTGCATGCCCTAAGAAATGGCTCTGCGTGGCACCTGTGGCACATGTTACATAGCTTCGCCATCACGGCTATAGAGTTATTTCTGTATCTCTTTAGAGACATCTAGATTTCTTCTATATTTATATTTATTCATGGATATTTTAAGAGGAATTTGAATGCTAATTCCTCTGTTTACTAAGCTGTGATTTCCATATGGTGTTGAAATTATTTATTATTATTTATTATCTTCAACTTGGCTTTAAGGTCTCTTTCTGGGGTGATGGAATCGATACAAACAGTTGCACAATGGAGTTGGTCAACCAGTTATTCTTCTAGGTCAGGGGTATCAAACTTGCATCACACAGTGTTGTCATGTGATGTATCATGACTCCCCCCCCTTCACTAAACTGGGTGTGGGTGTGGCCAGTGCGTGACACATACAGCCCAAGGGCTGCAAGTCTGACACCCCTGTTCTAGGTCAACTTTGTTGTTGCAGAAGTTACCATAGTGGTGCAGCCATCTGCCAGCAGTTTGGCAGTTCGAGTCTCAGTGGCTCAAGAGTGACTCAGCCTTCCATCCTTCTGAGGTTGGTAAAATGAGGAGCCAGATTGTTGGGGAGCAACATGCTGACTCTGTAAACCACTTAGAGAGGGCTGTAAAGCACTATGAAGTGGTATATAAATCTGCTATCACTATTGCTACATACAGGTGAAACCTGAAAAATTAGAATATTGTGCAAAAGTTCATTTATTTCAGTAATGCAACTTAAAGGGTGAAACTAATAGATGAGATAAGACTCATTACATGCAAAGCAAGATAGTTTAAGCCGTGATTTGTCATAACTGTGATGATTATGGCGTACAGCTCATGAAAACTCCAAATCCACAATCTCAGAAAATTATATTACATGCAATCAATAAAAGAAGGATTGTACATAGAACAATATCGGACCTCTGAAAAGTATAAGCATACATATGTACTCAGTACTTGGTTTGTGCCCCTTTTGCAGCAATTACTGCTTCAATGCGGCGTGGCATGGAAGCTATCAGCCTGTGGTACTGCTGAGGTGTTATGGAAGACCAGGATGTTTCAATAGCAGCCTTCATCTCTTCTGCATTGTTCGGTGTCATGTCTCTCATCTTTCTCTTGGCAATGCCCTACAGATTCTCTATGGGGTTTAGATTAGGCTAGTTTACTGGCCAATCAAGCACAGTAATCCCACGGTCATTGAACCAGGTTTTGGTGCTTTTGGCAGTGTGGACAGGTGCCAAGTCCTGCTGGAAAATGAAGTCAGCATCCCCATAAAACTTGTGTGCAAAAGGAAGCATGAAATGCTTCAAAATCTCCTGGTAGATGCCTGTGTTGACCCTGGACTTAATGAAGCACAGTGGACCAACACCAGCAGATGACATGGCTCCCCAAATCAACACAGACTGTGGAAACTTCACACTGGACTTCAAGTATCTTGCAGTGTGTGCCTCTCCATTCTTCCTCCATACTCTGGGTCCTTGGTTTCCAAATGAGATGCAAAAGTTGCTCTCATCAGAAAGAGGACTTTGGACCCCTGAGCAACAGACCAGGTCTGCTTTTCTTTAGCCCAGGTAAGACACTTCTGATGTTGTTTGTTGTTCAGGAACGGCTTGACAAGAGGAATACGACATTTGAAGCCCATGTCCAGGATCCGTCTGTGTGTGGTCGCTCTTGATGCACTGACTCCAACCTCAGTCCACTCCTTCTTTTGAAATTACCTTTTGAGGCCTTCCCTCCTTATGGAGGGTGTCAATGATGGTTTACTGCACAACTGTCAGGTCAGCAGTCTTTCCCATGATTGTGATTCCTACTGAACCAGACTGAGAGACCATTTAAAGGCTCAGGAACCCTTTGCAGGTGTTATGGCTTAATTAGCTGATTAGAGTGGGACACTTTGAGCCTAGAATATTGCACTTTTTCACAATATTCTAATTTTCTGAGATTGTGGATTTGGGGTTTTCATGAGCTGTAAACCATAATCATCACAATTATGACAAATCATGGCTTGAACTATCTTGCTTTGCATGTAATGAATCTATCTCATATATTAGTTTCACCTTTTAAGTTGCATTACTGAAATAAATTAACTTTTGCACGATATTCTAATTTTTTGAGTTTCACCTATAAATACTCTAAGGACTATGATTCTATAAATGACTTCTGCAGATACTCAATATGTTCCAAAAGGCTTACTTCTAAGAAAATGGATATAAGAATGTACCTCAAGCACTTTTTTTTTCTGGAAGTGAGCCTCATTGAACACAGAGTATGAGTAGAAATATACCATATAATCAGATTATATCAGTGACTTTTCTCCTAGCAAATAAAATTCTATACAATTCAGCAACAGGTTAATGCTTCCTGAAGCATATTCATTAGATTTCCAGGTATTTGGGACAGCTTCTGTTCTCCATTGTAGATTGCTTCTTGTGCCAAAATTGTTCTGTGGAATGATGCAATATCTATAGTTTACAAAGTCCAATGCTGACGAGTTTATGAAACACATATTTTTTTATATGTATGTGAAGCATACAACACCTGTTGAAGAAAGTTAGGGCTTCAAACATTAGGTCATGCCCACCAATTTGATCAATTGTCATCTTTCCCAGGCAGACCAGACAGGATACATGAGACAAGCTAATTCTACTTTATTATAAGACTACATTAACAGAATCTTGCAAGTCTAATCTCCTGTCATCTTTTTTATAGCCTGATAAGTTAGAGAGATTCCTTTCTGAGTTTCTTTCTATGCCCATTACACAGCTGCAGTCTATGCTTCCTCTTATCTGATCATTCCATAGGTAGCATCTCTGGGTGTTATGGTATACAGGAATGAGAAACAGAAGTGGGTTTTCCCCACTTCTCTTTTCCATTCCTGCATACCACAATACCCATTTCAGTTGGTCAACTGAACTGGAAATGGGAAAAATTGGGTCTTCAGGCATAAAATAATAGATTTACACTACTAAGGTATCTTGCAAGAAATTTTTATAAACTTCCAGTTCTCTTATGTAAGACCAGCAAATGTTAACTCAGCATCACCCACTATATCTCAAATAATCAGTCACCAAACAAACAAATAAATCCAAGAAAGGTATAAATATCTGCTAGAATACAACAACACAGTATATGATACGGTAGTCCAAACGATCTAATTTCCAAAATAATACAGTAGCTTTATTTAAGAAAACATTAATTAGAAATGATCACATCTCCAAATTTTTGTTTTGTTTTCTTCAAATGTAAAAAATGCTTCATAAACTGGAAGTGGTATATTATAAACTAATACACCACTTTCAGTTTAGAAAGTACTTTAGCTAGAGGGATAATCAGGTTGGCCAGCATGCTTGTCTTCATTTCCTCACCCCAACATAATATTCCTCTTAGAAGCATAATCACCATATTTTAAATAGTTTTTGCCTCTTTTGGATGCACAATCTAAAAAAACATTAGTTCATAACATCAGAACATTTTTAATTAAAATGGAAAGAACACCCAGTTCCTTTATAATTGCCCTCAGTTATGACTGATCTAAAGAAATATGCTTCATTTGAATTCAGTAACCATGCCATAATTTTTTTGAGGTATTTTGACTGTAGTATCCTAACTCTATGCGGCCATCAGAGTTGCTTTCTTAATGGAAACATTAAGTTTGGTGGGCATCTTTTTCAGAAATTAGAATTTTTTATGTTAAAGATTGATGGCCAGTATTTGCCTGAATGCTAATATGAAGTGAAAGTACTGAAAAAAAAGGACAATGGTTGACAAGAAAGAATATTTTCCTAACTTGGAATCCATTCTAATTAGAGAAGATAAGCTCACCGAATCTGCCTCTGGGAAATACATATAAATATAACCTGCTTTGTAATTGAACAATTGAATCTGCATAGTTTAAAATATTATATTTTGCTAATCGTGGACCAGGAAGACAGTCTATGTCCAAACTCCTAAGCTGGGGATACTTAATTATTAATATAATTTAATAGTACCTGATTCAACGCTTTAAGTTTCCTATGATTATTAGATGAGCTTTAGAGTATGTGAACAGCATATAGTATATGTTTATGTCAGGGTTGTCAAACTTGTGGTGTCAAGTTATTATCATGTGATGTATTGTGAGTTTTTTCCCCTTAGCTAAATTAGGGGCATGGCCAGCGTGTGATGTATCCAGTCCATGGGCCACGAGTTTGACACCCCTGGTCTATGTCTTTACAGGCGACATGGTAGCTCAGTGGTTAAGATGCTGAGCTTGTAGGCTGGGAAGCCGACAGCCCAGGTTCGAGACCCAAGCTACATACGATGGGGTGAGCTTCAGTCCTCGCCCCAGATCCTGTCAACCTAGCAGTTTGAAAGCATACAAATGTAAGTAGATAAATAGGTACCACTTCGGTGGGAAATGCTCTATGATATAATGCTGGTCACTTGACCATAGAAATGTCTTCACTGTGCTGACTCAGTGGCCTTGAGATGAGCATCACCCTTATAGTCAGCAATGACTAGCAGAGTAAAATCCACAGGTTTTTTTTACAATTTTACACCTCTCATTTAAACATACACACATATTCAAAATTGGCCCAAATTTGTGTGCTTTGCATTTTAGACATGGCTAAAAGATATTTATTAATAAATATAAAATTAACAACATTAAAATATTATAGTGAGTGGATGTAACCCACCATACTCCAAGTAAGATATTTCAGCTTTGAAATAGGATGAGACTTAACACTCTAAGGCTGTGCTGAAGCCTTGGCAACCTGGGAGATTTTGATTGAGAAGATGATAGAATTTGTAATGGTGTCCAGAATTTGGGTTTTTATGGAACCAGGTTTTTTTTTTACTAGCAAATGAGTAGATAATTATTATATTGCTACCATATTGTCATATTATGTAGAAACACATAATAGTACTCTTAAGCCACCTGGAGTCACCTTCTGTGAGAGTTGGGCAACCATATAAATCTGTTTAATAAATAAGCAAATAAATAGAGTATTGATAACACTGATTATTCTTTCAAAACTAAACCCAGAGGGCCGTTTGGTTTTTTAAAAAAAAATCTGATCACTCTTTTGCTGTGCTTGAGTAACAACCTTTAAAAACATGTTTCTGATAATCCAAGGTGAACTTATAAGAATTCAAAGAAACTCCGATTACCAGAAAATGATGGTGTAATGACATCGGCCAGGGCCTGAAGCCTTAAAAGCAACTGACGGACTGATCAACAACAAAACTACACTATTAGCTACATTAAAATATTGATGACTAATACAAAGACTGCAGGCTCACCATACCCTCCCTCCGTTTTGTGCCAGCTGTGAGATACATCATAGTTAAAGCAAAGAAAAGGGAGTATTCTCCAGTGAACATTTTCCAATAAAAAGAACTTGATGGACAATTTCAGGGAGAGTCAAGAGCAGGAGGTCAAATGTCTTTGTTGTGATGTGAGCTTCATCCCTGTTATTGTACACACATTCAGAAATGTTCTCTTTTTGTTGCCACTAATGTCGCCATTATCATTCTGACAAAAGCTTCTGATTCTACGGATATCTCTGGAAACCAGCTCTGCAAAATATTGTAGAATGAAGTGGGCTTTTTAATGGTGCCTTTTGATGAATATATACAGGATCAACTGCACTGGAGAATGCTAGTCCCATGGCTTTCGTTCTCATGCTATGTCCAATCTTTTTTGTGTGCTTTTGATTTAAACATTGGAGCACATGGTACATTTTTATGTGAGCAACTGTAAGGCATGTACACATTTTCATACCTCTCTGCTAAAGATTAGACAATTGGAGAAACAAAGGAGGTGGAAAAGAAGGTGTAGAACAAAGGAGGCAAACTGGTGGTCCAGGGGCCAGATGCGTCATACGCAGGCCACACCTGCCCCAGGCTCCATGAATGGGAAAAACATCATGAAACATCACATGTTGCCAACAGTGAGTTTGATACCTACGTTTTAGAAGTTGTTGCCAGCAGATAGAAAACGATCCTGTATAAATTAGTCTAGATCTTTTGCTTAAATTGGATTAAAAAATCTGTAATCTGGAAAATTGTTTTAAATCTGAGTTCGCTCTTAATCCAGGGTGACAACATAACCATATGACTAAACTAACAGTTCCTATGAAATGGTTTCAAATTATTTCTGACTATTACTTTGGGTTTGGCGTTGTATTTATATTTGGGTGGGATTCTAAATAGCAAGTTACAGTAAGTGTGTTGAGTTTTTACAGAGCACACTTACCTTACTTTTTAAAAAAATAGTTGACATATGCTCCTGAAGAAACCGAGAATTAATATGGGACCTATGATCCAAGACCTTCCACCCACTTACTTGCTTCATGCAACAGATTAATGGATCTGTAGTTATGCTATATTACATATCTAATTGGATTAAACATCCATTCGAGTCAAGATTGACTCCCAAACATAGTAGTTGGTCAGAGTTTCCATCATTTTTCTTGTAGCAGAAGAGAGAAAAAAGGAAGTTGAATTTTGCATTATCAACAGCAGCACTTGTGCTTCAAACTTCTGAAATTTAAGACTGGATTCTTATATTGATATTGAAGTTAGTAGCTGCTTTCCAAATAATATCCAGAGGCAGACTAGGCATGGGAGACATGTTTTTCCCTTGTTTCATCAGAAGTAGGAAAGAGAAAAGGAAAGAAGGAAAGAAAGAAAGAAAGAAAGAAAGAAAGAAAGAAAGAAAGAAAGAAAAGAAGGAAAGATGCTAGTACTTTTGAATTGTTTTAAGGTTCATATCTGAAAGCAAAAGTAGGAAAGAAAGAAGAAAGGAAAGAAGGAAGGAAAGAAGATAAGATACTAACATTTTTGAATTGCTTTTAAGGTTCATGCCTGAAAGTAGAAGTATTCTCTGGAGTTCTTTTCAGCCTTTTAAAAAGAAATTGTACTAATTAGAACTCAAAATGTCTTGTTCCTTGAATGTTCATTTCTGTTTCTGATTATTATTAAAGAGTTCTGATCTGCATGAATTCTCCCAAAGGTTTTTTTGTGAATCCCAAACATTTAACTGATGATATTCTTGGATTGGATATCCCATATTGAACTTACTGGAAATTATGACTCCAATATGCATTGCAGAAGGAAGGCCAATTAAGATATTGTGATCTCTATATCCCTCCAAGCACAATGCATTGTAGAAATCCAGGTAATACACCACCTAGATGTCATTTAATTTCCAAGAATTCAGCTAAAACGTTTAAAAGAGGTTTAGGCATCTGAAAAGCTTTTCTTTTCTTTTTATATCAAAAACTGAAACTACTTGGGATTTTATGGAACGTGAGAAATCTGACCTGACAGTTTTACCAGCCAGATTTAATGAAACCAAAATTTCAGTGCTTTGGTTTACTCAGAGGAGAAAGAGCTATCTGAGTCTGTCTGGCATATTTAATGCACCAAAATGGCATAAAATTAGGAGCTCTTGCCCAGCTTCACATATAAATCAGTAATTTGAGGATGAAATAATGCAGAGCAGAGGTCATGGCTTTTCAGCATTATGAATTGGCACCTGTGCTTTCCTTTTATATGTGAGTTGGGTAAAAGATGGGATGGGGAAATGAACCTGATATGATTAGAAAAAAACCGGAGCTTTGTGTTACCTTTCAAAATGGAGAGAAATTAAAATAAACCAATGCATTAGCCTTGTGACTAGTGATATGATTTGTTGAGATAAGAAGGAAGACTGGCTTACTATTTGTGTTTTCACAATTCCCTGGTTTTTTTTTTTTTTCATGCTCTAGACTAGAGCTTGGCAACTTTAAGACTTGTGGACTTCAAGTCCCTGAATTCCCTAGGCTGGCTAAGGAATTCTGGGAGTTGAAGTCCATAAGCACTAAAGTTACCAAGTTTGGAGACTCCTATCCTAGAATATGAATGATATGACATCACAATAGGAATATGAGCTGCTGTCACTAGAACAGGGATGTCGAACTCGCATCATCACGGCGTCGTCACATGATGTATGGGGACTGTTTCCCCCTTCACTGAACTAGGCATGGGTGTGATGTATCCGGCCTGAGGGCCATGAGTATAACAGTCCTGCACTAGAAATTCCCTTCCAAACACCCTATAAATTTTCTTTCATTTGCACCCCGTGTTTTGCTGCCTAAAATGACCTCAAATGTGTGTGGTTGTTTTCTTTTTTTGTTTTTGTTATTAGCTATGAATCTGATCTTTCATGGATCAGAGGGAAAAAGTTAGTGCTAACCCAAGCGCAGCTGCCCCAAATTTAAAGAGGAGGCTAAAGAAAAGGAACAATCCAATATTAAAAAATAAATCTACAATCCTGTCACAGGCAAGAGCCTTGTCTGCTAAGGAGTTCCTTTGTTTTTGAGATGTGGAGTGTAGGGCATCTTCTGGAGATGGCATGCAGTTTCAGCCCAATTATGATGGTCCTTGTGAATTGTATTTAATTTGATAAGCCCATCCCATACTGGTTGTGATACACTTACAAACCAGAGGTGGTATTCAACAGGTTCTGACCAGTTCTGGAGAATTATGAGTAGTGCGGAGAACCGGTAAATACCACCTCTGACTGGCCCCATCCCCATCTATTCTCTGCCTCCCGAGTCCCAGCTGATCGGGAGGAAATGGGGATTTTGCAGTATCCTTTCCCTGCCACACCCACCAAGCCATGCCCACAGAACCGGTAGTATTTTTTTTTGAATCCCATCACTGTTACAAACATGATATCTGAATCAAAGAGGAAATCATTCCTCATTCCTGTTGATTAGGCATTTGCTTGTAAATTTAATTATCATTCATTTGGAATGATAGAGTGTTGGATTTCTAACCATATATTACTAAAATTAAATAAAGCCACCTTTAAATTGAGCTTGAACCTCTGATGACTTCATTCTTGGTAACCATGCAGAAGTGGCTTTCCATAGTTTTATGCTGAGTCTAGGCTGCAGTTCTGTTCTTCATGATGATCTTTAATTCAAGTACTAACCAAGTCTGATTCTGGTCAGTTTTAAAACAAAGCCATTGAGTCTATCTTTACAAAAATAAATGTGGGACTGATAGAATTAAACTTGCTAGAACATGCTTTGAATTCTAGATGGAGGTTTCCAACCAATCTTATCAGGTGATGTTAATTTGCTTCCATTTTTGAAGAGTATAGACTGACAAGTGTTGCATTATCTCAGGTGCTACTCAAAAGAAGAGGGAGTCAAGCTATACTCCCCAGCACCTGATAATAGGACAAGAAGCAATGGGTAGGAACTAATAAAAGAGAGAAGCAACTTAGAACTAAGGAGACATTTCCTGACAGTACAGTTAATCAGTGGAACAACTTGCCTCCAGAAGTTGTGAATGCTCCAACATTGGACATTTTTAAGAAGATGTTGGATAACCATTTGTCTGAAGTGGTGTAGGGTTTCCTGCCTAAGCCGAAGCTTGGACTAGAAGACCTCCAAGGTCCCTTCCAACTCTGTTATTATATTCTAAGAGAAATTGGAAACTCTAATGCATAGAGATATGATTTACAGCTACTAGATGCCATCTTAATCTTTCTCTTCCAGATCCCTTTCTATCTGTACAGGTAGTCCTCAACTTACATCAGTTCTTAGTGACCATTCAAAGTTACAACGGCACTGAAAAAGGAGACGTATAACCATGCTTCACATTTACCACCATTACAGCATCCCTGCAGTCATGTGATCAAAATTCAGACACTTCGCAACTGATTCATATTTATGACAGTTGCCATATCCCTGGGGTCATGTGATCTCCTTTTTGTGACTTTCTGACAAGCAAAGTGAATGGGGAAGCCAGATTAACAAATGTGTTCCTAATTTAAAACTCTGACAAGAAAGGTCATAAAATGGGGCAATATTCACGTCACAACTGTCTCAGTGAGCAATTTTTGGGCCCAATAGTACAGCAATTGTACGTCAAGGGCTACCTATATTTGTCTGATCATCAACCTGCAGAGGACTTTGTTACTACAATAATACTTTTCCTTCTCCTCTTTAGTTTACATCAGATAAAGGGTAGTAAAGATATGAAAGAAAGAGAGCGAGAGAGTGAGAGAAAGGAAGGAAGAAAGATTTCGGGCCATAGAATTAGCATATAATATTGTAAGATATATGAATTACAAGACTTCTGCAATTAGGCTAAAGGCTCCTTTAATTATGATAGTGATTCCCTGGTTACTGACCTGTGAAATCATCTGTAGATAATCCATCTTTTTAAGGTTAATTTTGTACAAGTAGGTACTCCATGCTACTGCTATTATAATAATATAATCTGCCATTCTATTATGTAGGTTTCCGATAAGGTCAGTACACCTAATTTCTCCTCAATGCCTCCTTAAAGCACCAATGGTTCCTCCTGAAAAGCTGCTTCAGTAAAGTTCGTTTGCTTCTAATGGAACTCACTTAATTCCTAATCCAATTAAGCACAATATATTGGCATTCAGTTTTGAAAAATCTTTTTCTATAATCATAAAAAGGTAACTATGTCAATTAATAAAAATGCTTTCCCTTCCTTCCTTCCTTCCTTCCTTCCTTCCTTCCTTCCTTCCTTCCTTCCTTCCTTCCTTCCTCCCTCCCTCCCTCCCTCCCTCCCTCCCTCCTCCCTCCCTCCCTCCCTTCTTCCCATAATGGAAAATAAATCCATCCCAATAGTTTTCCAAATGTGGAATCTGGAAGGAAAGAAGGTTACAGACAAAGTAGCAGAGCTATATTTAGTAAGTAGGTCATTTTTTTTTTCATTTGTTGAGCTGAAGAGTTCTACCCTTGCATTTTTCTATGCTCTTGTGGGTGACATGTATACTATGAAATCTTGCTTGCATCATCAAAACTAAGGTCCAAGGGGACAGCTTAGACATTTCAGGTTGGTTGAAGTGTGTAGGCTTTTTTTTCCCGGGGTGTAAGTTTTGCTCCTTTATTATGGATACCTTTTCTTTTCACCTAGATTTCACATAGATTTCTCCTAAATCCTTAGGAAGACGATTAAAAAAAATCAAAACAAAAGAAAATTTGGAATTTCTTCTAATAAACATCTTTTTAATAAATAACATCTTTCTAATAAACAACAATTAAGCCATGCTAAGAGCATGGCAGCATCTGCATACAAAAATACGAGTACATTTCTGTTCCCAAACATCTCTGATATTATCACAAATATTCCTTAGGTCTAGGTAGTCCTCAACTTGTGACCACAGTTAGGCCAAAATTTATGTTGGTAAGTGAGAAATTTGTTAGGTGAGATTTTGCCGCATTTTGTGTCTTTTCTTTATTCATATTTATTAAGTGAATCCCTGTAGTTGATTGAATTAATAACAAGGTTGTTCAGTGAATCTGCCTTTCCCATTGGCTTTGCTTGTCATAAGGTCACAAATGACTCCGGGATACTGCAACGGTCATAAATATGAGTCATTTGTCAGGCATCTGAATGTAAAGCACATGACCATGGGGATGCTGCAACTGTCATGAGCCGAGGTGACGCAGTGGTTGGAGTGCAGTATTGCAGGCTATTTCAAATGACTGCTAGCTGCAGTTCGGCAGTTCAAATCTCACCTGGCTCAAGGTTGACTCAGCCTTCCATCCTTCCAAGGTCGGTAAAATGAGGACCCAGATTGTTGGGGGCAATGAGCTGACTCTGTAAACCACTTAGAGAGGGGCTGTAAACCACTATGAAGTGGTATATAAGTCTAAGTGCTAAGTCATAAGCATAAAAATGGTCGTAGGACACTATTTTCAATGCCATGTAGGACTACCTGTACAAATCCATAAAATAGATTATAAAAAACAAAGGGAAATAATTTTTGTCTTCTTTCTCAGTGTTGAAACATTCACTAAGCACTCCATTTAACCATAACATTTTGTATAATATCGTATAATCCATCATATAATAACCTTATTACATTCAAGAATAAATCTTCAACTCCACATTTGGGAAAAAGATTCCATAATTCAAGCCTATTTGGGTTATCATATACTTTCTCTAACCTGACTAATGTTCAGTACAGTTTCCCCCCCCAACAGATATTCATTTTTTAATGACAAAAGGAAAAAAAAACCCAATGTAATCTGTATGTCTACCACCTGACATATACTGTACCATTCTGTAAATCTAAAGGACCATAGAGTTGATCACAGAAGCCCCACTTTAAAGTCCTGATTGAGTATGAATATTACTTGAATTCCTTGAGATATAGACAAAATTCAGTGGGTTGTTAGAAATCCACTGAAATAGATTTATTTTCAATACTCTGAAAATCAAGCTCATCTTTTTTCCAAGTGAAATATTATCTCTTCATCCAAGGGGGCTGAGTTTAAGTCAATCTTTTGGAAGTCATCTTTGTATTTAATTAATCACAGCTTTTGTTTTGCCAACCAGATACAGGTCCTCGTTGCAGTTATTCCTTTTAGTGAGGAATTAATTGTCACAAAATATTGCAATACATAGGCATGGACTGGAAAATCAATACAATTTGTGTAAGGAAGGATATGAAAATGCGCCATTCATTGTGAAGTTTAATCAGAGAGCGCTATTGTTAAGCAAGAAAATGTTTGGCTCCTTTTCTCTTTTCAGAAGAAAAACATTTGCAACCTAAATTCATAGTAAAGAACTACAATGTCTACAGAGATGTCCATAACAAATCACAGAGATGAGAAATAATGACGTGTGCATTATGATCAAACTCGGGTCTTTCATACTTGCATTCCAGAGACTTAATGTACATAATTTACAACATTTGCATTGATATACATGTTTCATGACTCTTCCCCCAACCTCGCAGTTGCCTGTGGACATAGAATTTGGAAGTATAAATGTGCAATGTATTATAGATTTACACCTATTATTTATGATTCTGAACTATCTTGGTGTTCCATGAGTATGTTATTTCTTCCATAAGGTGGAAGATGTAGTTCATATTAGATGTTGCTTTTATCTTCTTAACTATTAGGACTGTTTTAAGAGCTGAAATAAATGTATGCATACCGATTTTGTAGCATTTTGCAATATGTATATTGAATTTCAAACTTCACACATGGAGAGTGCTTCAGTGCTTGCATCTAATCAAATGCTTTTTTGTTATTTCAGCAGATGCTAAAAAAATCAGCTGTTAAGAACCACTGGATCTCTCCACGTAAATATAGCCAAATTATATGCAGCATTGAATATCAAAGCTATCAATTATTAAATAAACCTTGATGCCCGCTACTAACTGCAGCTAATTAATAATTGCAAAAGACTGAAATCAAAGGATCAGAAGCACAACCCCCCCCCCCCCCCCAAGATTGAATCATATGCAATGTTCATCAAGATATGTCGAGTAAAAATTAAGTAAGAACTTGGGGAAATGGTTTAATTTCTATCATGGACTTCCTATTCTACTCTATCAAATTAAAACAGTGGTGTTCATCTTGGCCAGGACAAGACGTAATGATGTTCTACTAACATTTTCCAGGAATTCAAGAATAAGTTGCCATTCTGTTTTAAAGATACTTTATTAGACTTTGATCATTAGGAATAAGTAGGTTAGCTAAACTGCTCATGATTAAATGTTATATTTTATACAATATATACATCATTGTTGATAATTTTCAATCCAGAATTAGTTGTCTTAATTTAACCAGTAGTTACAATACTGTGTAGTACAGAACCAATTTTCTTTCTTTCTTTTTTAAATATATTTTAATATTTGCATATAAGTATATCAAATACAGTCTGATTGTCCTAGTGTTTCATCCGCCATAGAAACCAAAGTAAAAGACAAATAACATATATGCTACTTAGACAGTGCTAGTCTTGTACAATTATTTTTGACCAACGTGTTCATTTTAATACATATAAAATATCTCATTCCAGGTCTACTTAGCCTAATTTTTTCATGTTCCCAACCATTGATAAAATCTGTTCCATGTGTCGTAATATTCTGTCTCTCCTTTGTTTTTAAATTCTAACGTTAGTCTATCCATTTCTGTGCAGAAATAGTACAGAAGCAATTTTCAATGTGCTCATCAGGTGCACATAACTCATTGTTCTTGAATATTCTTGCAATATGTGATATTTTATTTAAAGATTAGCTGGTTTGGGATGTTTGCACACTGAATGCCTTTCATTCATCTGCGTGCCAGATGAAAGTTGCCTCTCTACTGAAGTTGCTATTATTTCTAAAAGGGAAGCTCCTATTGGTGCCTTGCAATGTTACCTACAGTTGCATTGTAGTGATTTTCTTTGGGACTACACACGGTACAGTAGAAAAACAATTTGCTTGCTTGCTATAGTCTCTACGTCAAACTCCAATAATGCTCTAAAGGATATTCTTAAGAATTGGTTTAAGAAAAACAGTAATTCTTTTAACATATAGTATTTTTTTCAAAAAAAATGGTGGTTTTTAATTGGATGATCTCTTAATATTGGGCAAACGTTAATAACTGCTTCACTATTGGGGTACCTACCTCAACAGTAGCTGCAGCAGAAATGAGGGAGACTATCCTGGGAAAGTCCAAGAAAGATGGCAAGGATAGTAGTGCAAGATGATAGGGAGTATATGATCTTGGAGGGATGTATGTGTGCCTATCTTTGCATGGAGTACCCAGTCAAAATAGAGGGTGTTTCCTAAAGGTAAGGTTTCCCTGCCCAGTTGTGTCCAACTCTAGGGTGTGGTGCTCATCTTCATTTCTTGGCCTGGGAGCCAGTGTTGTCCAAAGACACTTTCTATGGTCATGTGCCAGAGCATGGCTATATGCCAAAGTTGCACAAAATGCTGTTACCTTCCCACTGAAGTGGTACCTATTAATCTACTTGTATTTGCATGCTTTTGAACTGCTAGGTGGGCAGGAGCTAGAACAAGAATGGAAGCTCACTCTGTGATGCAGCACTCGGGTTTCGAACCCGGACTATGCTCTTTCCAGCTGATAAGATTAGCAACTCTAACCGCTGAGCCATCATGCTCCTGGGCGTTGTCTAAGGAAGTAAAACAGCAAGCAAAGCAGATGGCAATACCTGAAGCCAGAAAACATCAGTTAAACATAGAAAATGACAATATAGCAGATATTGTATTTGTGGAGAGTTTATAACCTTTGCTCATATCATAGAAGTAGTGATTTGCATTCATGATGGAGCAACTTGGTAGTGTGGAGATACCTTTAGTTTCCCTTACTTTCTAACCAAATAACCAGTAGGGCGTTTCTCCCAGGCTTTGGAAGGGACCATTTCAGTGGTGGGATTCAAATAATTCAACAACTGGTTCTTTGCTCTAATGACCAGCTGGGTAGGCATGGCTTGATTACCATGTGGCCATGTAGGCATGGTCAACTCAACCTCACTCAGGTCGATGGGTGTTTTTCCTTAGCTGTTACCATGTAATAAGGGTTAACCAGAGAGGCAGTTTCTGTAAGCAGGGCAAATAAAGATTAGGCTAGAAACAACACCAGAATGTTTCCTTCCTACCTTCCTTACAGGATTAGCCCTGTAAAGTGAAAAAAAGCAAAATAAGATTTCTTCCAAAAACAGGTTCTCCAAACTGCTTAGAAAGTTAACAACCGGTTCTCCCAAATTGGTGCAAACTGGCTGAATCCCACCACTGGACCATTTTTGTGCTGTAATAAATGTTAGGGCTCAATCAGTTTGAACTCTAAAGTAATAAAAACATATAAGGCATTTTCTAAGATTTAAAATAAGATGATTAGGGAAAGAGGACATTTCTTTTGGGAAAAGAAAGTTCCCATTAAAATAGTAAGGACTTTGGCTGTATGCCTTAAACATACTGCTAGTTAATTATCATCATTCAAAGCAGCACATTCCAGCAATGTTGTGATGATCACCTCTATTTAGTAAATAGGTCATAATTATTGGCACTTCTGGCCAAGAATGTGCATGTCAGATATTTTCTTTATGCAGGAATTCTCTGGAGTGGAAGCCTAAAGTAATCACAGCAGGTATCATCAGATATTTGTGCTAGAACACTTCTGATATTTTGCTAGTAACTGGTAATCGCTGGTCCCAGGCTGTGGTCATGAAAACTTTTAATCCAAAAATAATCCTATTAAATTTCTGTCTGATTTGATCCAACTTTGTATCCGTTGCATGAATAAATACTGTAGTGCATTCAGAATTATGCCTCCTTCTTTATCTAATGCCATAAGTAAGGCTCATGTGTTGTAATTACAGACTTTAAATACAAAAAGGGTTAGGCAAGATAATCTTTTGGGGAGAAAAATTCTGTATAAGAAATCTATTTTTCTAGATCTAGATGAGTCCTTAATGAATGTATTGGACATAGTTCAAGAGGATGAAGGGAATCATTAGAATAGAATAACAGAGTTGTAAGGGACCTTGGAGATCTTCTAGTCCAACCCTCTGCTCAGTTAGGAAACTCTATGCCATTTCAGACAGATGGTTGTCCAATCTCTTCTTAAAAACTTCCAGTGTTGGAGAATTGAAATGTGAAATTAGCATTTCACATTCATTGTAAAATGGTGGATTCAACTTTATGCTTGATAACTTTATGGTTGACTTTCCTCCTTTTAATAGCTGTCCCTTTCTAGGCTAAAGCCTGGGCAGAAATCCCCAGTTTAATACAAGCTCTACCTGTCATTGCTGCTAAGTGTGCAGAAGTTATGTAATCATAATTTCCTCCTCCTCCTTCTCAGAATCACCAAATGCATTATGGCAGCAAAAATGGGGCATCCAGCAAAATCTGTTCAGAGAAAACAGAGATCATGAGATAGTCCATATGCCTTCCAGACAGCTGCCCCTTACAGCAGTGGTGGGATTCAATTTTTTTACTACCGGTTCTGTGGGCATGGCTTGGTGGGCGTGGCTTGGTGGGCATGGCAGGGGAAGGATACCGTAAAACCTCTGTTCCCACCCTACTCCAGGGGAAGGTTACTGCAAAATCCCCATTTCATCCCAATCAGCTGGGACTCAGGAGGCAGAGAATAGATAGGGGTGGGGCCAGTCAGAAGTGGTATTTACCAGTTCTCCAAACTACTTAAAATTTCCACTACCGGTTCTCCAGAATTGGTCAGAACCTGCTGAATACCACCTCTGCCTTACAGATAGATGGCAGGAACGGACGTTTTGTGATCTGCTTGTAGGCTCAATGGTTGGGAAGTCAGGGATTTAATCAAAGCTCATAGGTGTAATGTAAGGACAGCTCATCCTAATTTCTTAATCACTTTAGATGTATTTGTACTGCTTCTTAAAAATTGAGAAAACTGCAAATGGCAAGGTTCATGGTATTTAGTGGATGAGTTTCCTTCAATCAGTTATAAAAAAATATGAATTGAGTTTAAGTTTATGAATTAAAGGAATAAATTTTTCTTTTCTTTTTGGAATCGAAAGCAAAAGCAAAAATAATATATTTGGTAATTAAATATACAAATCCTTTCTGTGTGAAACTATTCATGTTTATGTATTTGGAAGAAAAATGATAAGATGGGACTTTGAAGGTTGGACATGAGAGCACCAGAAGGACAGAGAATTATTTTTTTAAGCAAGGCTACATGGAAAGGTATTTTTGAATAATTAAAAGTTTAAGATTTTTGCTACTATTGATAAACTAAATGATGTTATGGAAGAACAATTTGAGACAGCACTGACATTTATTCAAATGTGGCCTTAAAATGATAGATTACAAAAAGGATATGGAAAAAGATGAAATACTGGGTATACAAATGAAAAGGGTGATATTTTGATAACTAAAAATAGATCAAAAGGGAGTTTTGATTAACCTTTTAATATTGGATTTTCAAAAGTGATTTGTTAATTTCTGGAAATTTTGAATGGTTTTTTTTTTAACCAGGATGTTGTTTATAGATAAGAGTTACATGGGAAAGAGTTTATTTGCTTTATTTTAAATTATCTGATTATGGTTAAAACAATTATGATTTTGGATAATCTTTAATGCATCTTTTATTGTCTAGATTTGAAAGATGAGATTTGGGGGATCCTTTAAGAGATGTAAAAGACAAAAATTCAAATGTAGTTATTAGATTAAGTTTATAATGGAATGATTACTTCTGATTACTCATTGTAATCAATAATAATGATGATGATAGTGATAATCATTGTTGATTAGGTAGATGATGAGGTTTAAGGATTTGTTTATAGAGAATGAAGTGAGATATGGGTTGAAGAGACTGTTATATTTTAAAATATGGTGATTAGTTGCCGTGACAAAGGAGGATGTCCTTCCCTTCCTTTTCCTTTCCCTTTTCTATATAATTTTATACTTTGTATTAGTTTTATTTGTATAGTGTAATCTTTAATAAAATTATTACAAAAAACAACACATTTTTACATGGACCAAATAGGAGAAATGAAAGCTGTAGTTTTGCTTAAGGCAAATAAAAGATGCGGAGTCAGCATCATCATAACCATCATAACCATTTGTCTGAAACAGTATAGGTTTTCCTGCCTAGGCAGGGGGTTGGACTAGAAGACCTCCAAGGTCCCTTCCAACTCTGCTATTTTATTGTATTGTACAACCACATATAAGTCATTGTTCTATTTTTGAAGACATGGAAGTTTTAGATCTAACATTATTTAAGTGCACTAAGAAATTTAATAATGCATTTTCTTAAATTAAAGCAAATGCCTTACTTCAGACATTTTTACTTTTATGCACTATTTGATCTTTAATTGCATGGTTACCTATCTCCACCATACCAATACAAAATTCTACCCTTCCAGAGATATCAGTAAGAACCCTATATTTACAAGGAGTGGATTTGATGGCTTATAGTCACACCAGAGTATACTCTATTGCTGAAACTGTACACCTGTAGGGGGAAGAAGACTGATGTTCACCTTAATGACACAATGAGAATAATATCTGGAACCCTTAAATCCACACTACTCTCATGGTTCCATACTCTTCCCAATATTGCTCTCCTGATCTCAGGCGATAACCACAGACAGTCCAAAAGTGGTATAAGATAAGCATGCCATCCATATTCCAATACATAAAATATTAGACTCTCTACCTCCTACCAATCTTAAATCTAGGAAACAAATTTGGGATTACATGCCACAATCTTACGATGTAGATAAAGAATGGTGATTAAGATGGGTGATTTTTAATAACCACAACCAAACAGATCATGCAGATCCAACAAAACCATTTCCAGGACTGCAGTTGCCCTGAAAAATATAAAGCCACCTGATTAGAATCAGGACAGGTCATGCCAGAACTAAGGCAAATCTTTTCAATGGAGAATGGCCAAGAGCCCGCAATGAGATGTTTGGTGCATTGGAACAAACTATAACATATATAATTCAAGAATGTCTTGTCAGGAAATTTCAAGGCACGTGGGATGATCTCACCAAAGCCACACCAGAAGCAGCTAGATCAGGGGTGTCAAATTCAAGGCCCATGGGCCGGATCCAGCCCATGGGGGGCTTACATCTGGACCATGGGGCTGCCCTGGAAACAGTGAAGGACCCACTCATGGTGCCTCTGCTAGTGAAAATGGAGCTCAGGAGGGCCATATACAGCCCTCCTGAGCTGTGTTTTCGCTGGCAGAGTGCTTGGGCCTCCACAGATGCCCTCAACATGAGTGATGTTGAACTGGCCATGCCCACCCTGGCCACACCCACCTCGTCCCCCAAGGTCAAACAGAACCCTCATGCGGCCCTCAATGAAATTGAGTTTGAGCTAGATGATTAGCTTCCCTAGATATTGAATTATAATTGTTAGATCTGGGCAACGAGAGACAGACTGCGGACACGAAGTGGCTTAACAGCTCTTTATTAGTAGTAGTAGTGATCCAGCTTATTTGGTAGTCGGAGGGTTCCCCTTTTATAGGGATTGGGCACGCCCCTCGACCAATCAGAGGGATACCTGTTTCCCGCTGTAGGAGCGGACCAGAGGGAAGACTTATCCCGATATATGTTAATATCTAACACCCCTCCCCTCCTAGATGGGACGTTGCGGTAGGTAACATAATCTTTTAGGTAGGTGGGTGTTTGTCTTGCTCGGGAGGAACGTCGTAGTTCGGGTTGGCTTGAAGTGGTTGCAGGACTGGGTGCGGGTTGGTTTGAAGTAGTTGCAGGATCGGGTGCTTTTTCTATTTCCCGTTCTGGAGGTCTTGTGCCTTCGTTTCTCGGGCGTTCAGGAGTTTGTTCGGCTGCGCTGTCTGGGGGTTTCTCTGTTACGTGTGTGTAGTCTTGTTCCACGCTTGGCTCGCCGGCGTCGTTGTTTCCTATGCTGGGGTTTTCTTGTGGCTGACTTTCCGTAGACAGGAAACTTTCGTCTTCATTTCTAAGGTTGGAGTGTGCTAGGCGACCCCGCAGTTGATCGATGTGCCTTTTCCAATTCCGCCCATCTTCTAGCTCTAGCAAATACGATCGTGGGCCCGTGATGCCTATGACCTTTGCCGGCATCCATAATGTTCCCCCCGTATAGTTGTGAGCGTATACTGAATCCCCTACTCTGAAAAACCGGACCTTACTTGTAGAGTCTGGGGGAGCCGTGGCAGAGTAATTCGGATGGAGCCGGTCTAGGTGAGATCGTAGGCGACGGCCCATGAGTAGTTCAGCGGGGCTCCTACCTGTCGTTGCGCTCGGGGTAATGTGTTGAATGAGGAGGTAATGGTCAATGCGTGTTTGCCAATCACCTGGACCCATCCTGGCGAGGGCCTCTTTTGCGAATCGCACCATTCTCTCCGCCTGTCCGTTTGATGCTGGGTGGAATGGCGCGATGAGGGCATGCCGGATTCCCAACCCTGCTAAAAATGTTTCAAAGTGCATGGCCGTGAATTGGGGCCCGTTATCGGATACGAGGAGATCTGGCAGGCCATGGGTGGCGAAGAGTCGCCGTAGAACCTTTATGACTGCCTCTGCCGTGGTTGAAGTCATTAGGACTACATCTAGCCACTTTGAGTATGCATCCACAACTATAAGGAAAGTCTGACCTTGGAATGGCCCTGCGAAATCGATGTGTATTCGCGACCAGGGTGCTTTGGGTTTCTCCCATTCTGTGGCGGGCGCTTCCGGGGGTGCTGGTCTCGATTCCTGGCATGGGTCACAAGTGGCCACCCACTCCTCTATTTCTTTGTCCATGTTTGGCCACCACACGTAACTTCTTGCTAACGCCTTCATTCTAACAATCCCCGGATGACCCATATGTAAAGCATCTAATACATTTTTACGTAAAGCATGCGGAATAACAACTCGATCCCCCCACAACAAACATCCTTGTAGTACTGAGAGCTCGTCCCGTTTTGACCAAAACATTTTGAATTCCGGGCCCACATTTCCCTTTGGCCACCCCCTCCAAACCCAAGTTTGAACTTGTTTTATTAAATTGTCTTTAGAGGAGAACCTTGCAACATCGTAGGAAGAAACCGGTCCCGAATCCAAACAGTCAATGAGCAATACCGGTACTTCTGGAGTGGGGTCTGGCAGAATGTCAGGTAATGGGCAACGGCTGAGTGCGTCTGCGTGTCCAAGAGTGGAGCCCGGTCGATGTATCAATTTGTATGAATATGCAGCCAGGAAAACAGTCCACCTGGTCATGCGAGGAGAAAGGGAGACCGGAGTGGGGCGGTTTCCCGCCAAAAGTCCCAACAGCGGTTTATGGTCTGTGATCAGTTCAAAATCGCGGCCGTAGAGGTATTCGTGGAAACGCTTTACTCCCGCGACGGCAGCCAGCGCTTCCCTGTCCATTTGGCTGTAATTTCTTTCGGCCGATGAAAGAGTTCTGGAGTAGAACGCGATGGGTGCTTCTTTTCCATCGGGCATCCTGTGGCTGAGGACTGCTCCAACTCCGAAAGGTGATGCGTCGCAGGTCAATACCAGCGGTAGGGTCTGGCTGTATTGAACAAGCAATGAGTCAGTGGTGAGTAGACGCTTTACTCCGGCGAAAGCTGCAGCTTCGGATCGTCCCCATTTCCATGGTGCGTTCCTCTGGAGTAGACGGTGTAGTGGCTCAGCAACGGTCGCTTTCTGCCTCAGAAAAACGCTGTAGAAGTTAAGTAATCCGAGGAAGGCCTGCAACTCGGTCTGATTTCGTGGTGTGGGGGCGTCCTGGATCGCCTTAATTTTCTTTGAAGTGGGGTGTATTCCCTGACCATCGATTCTATAACCCAGGAATTCTACGCTAGGCACGTTAATTTGGCATTTTTCTTTTTTAAGGCGGAGGCCCTTTTCTCTGATTCTGGCCAAAACAGATCTGACTCTTTTGTTTAATTGCTCCTCATTTGCAGCGGACACCAAGATGTCGTCAAAATAGGGGACGACTCCTGGTATCCCTTGCAAAAGTCGTTCCATGACGCTCTGGAACAATCCTGGGGCAATGCTTACGCCAAATTGTAGCCGGTTGCATTTGAATGGTCCTCTATGCGTCACTATAGTTTGGGCCTCCGCTGTGGCGCTATCCACTGGCAGTTGCTGGTAAGCTTGTGCCATGTCTAACTTTGCAAATACCTTTCCTGGCCCCAACGAGTGCAATAAGTGCTGTACTACAGGCACAGGATATGCGCTCTGTTGTAGCGCGACATTAATTGTGCATTTATAGTCCGCGCAGATGCGGACTGATCCGTCTGGTTTGACTGGGGTCACGATGGGCGTTTCCCAGCGCGCGTGATCTACCGGCTCAAGGATTCCTTGCTCCACTAATTTATCTATTTCTTTATCTATTTTTGGGCGGAGTGCAAAAGGCACTCGTCTTGGTTTAAGTCGGATTGGCGCCACTTTGGGGTCTAAATTGAATGATATTGGTTTACCCACATACTTACCAAGACCGGGGCTGAACACATCCTCGAACTCCTTAAAAATCTGTTCAGCACTGCTGTTTCTCACGGCGTTGATTCCGGTGACTTCTAACCCCAGGGCTTCAAACCAATCAAGCCCCAGAAGGTTCTGCAATGGCGCGCTGGCGATGGTCACGGGCAGCTGGGCTTCGATGTCCTTGAAACGGATGTGGAATGTGCCTTGGCCCACGATGGGGACTTGGTTCCCCTGGTAGTCTCGTAGAAGGACGTCTGGAGCGTGTAGTTGGCTCTTTCTGAGGCTAGGAATAGCCTGTTTCATGGATGCCCATGAAATGATCGTCAGGGTCGATCCTGTGTCAACTTCTAGCTCGCAGGGTGAGCCCTCCAAGAGGACTGTGACTCTCAGCCTTTTTGGCCGCTTAGGGCGGACCTGATGTATTGTGGTGAGATACGTTCGCAACTCCTCTCTCTGGGTCAACTCTATCTCATCGTCAACATCCTGAAAATACTCTCGTTGAGCGTCTTGATAGAACGCTCTTTCAGCTCTTTGTGTGTATTCTCTCTGGGGATACGCTCGCTCACTTCCTTGTGAGTAATCTCTCTGGGAATACGCTCGTTCAGCTCTTTGGAAATTTTCTCTCTGGGTAAACACTTGTGGATTTCTCTCTGGGCGCCCTTTTTGATTCCTCCAAGCCCCTGGGTTGGGCTTCTGTTGGCGGTACATGGGTGGCTGCCATGAGGCAGGGACTCCACTCCGGCACACTCGTGCGATGTGCCCAAGTTTGTTGCAGTGTGAACAAACAACGTTCCTGAACCTGCAAGTAGACCTGGGGTGATTCCCTCCGCAGCTTGCGCAGGGCGGCAAACGGGATCCGGGTCTCCCCCCAGGCCTCACGTGACTGCTCTGCATTAGGTGACTGTCCTCGAACTCGGGATTCTCGTAGTCGGGGCTTGTGTCCTCGTAGTGAACTCTGGTTTGCCTCGGTGCTGGCTGGTTTACGCTGGCCCCTCGTTGTATGGTCACCGATGATTTCTCCGCTGATTCTGACGCTCTTGCTTCGTTTAACGCTGTCTGTAGGGTTAAACTCGGGTTTGCCAACAGCTTCTTTTGCAACGAAATGTCTCTTATCCCACAGATGAGCCGCTCTAAGATGTGCTCTTCCAAATCCCTGTATTCGCAGTGAGCTGCTGCTTTTCGTAGGGCTGCAACATATTGATTGATGGATTCTCCCGCCTTCTGGGTCCTCATGTTGAATTCCTTGCGGCAGACATGGCGGGAAGGTTTTGGCGCGTAATGAGTTTGCAGAGTTTGTTGCAACGTCGTCCACGATACTGCCTGTATTGGAGTAGGCGCAGTGAGGTCTCTGGCCGTATTGAAGAATTCCTTTCCGCAGTAGCCGAGGAAGATGTTTTTCTTCCTCGCATCGGTGATCCCCGTGTATTCGTTTGCTTCGAGGAAACACTCGAAACGAATCATGAAAGCTTCCCATTCGTCGTTTTCTGGGTCGAAAGGAGCGGGGGGAGCATGCATCGCCATCTTCTCAGTTTGAATTTGCCGCGCTGCGGTGATCTGAGATGGCTGTCGGAATTACTGCCGAATTCCTGGGCTGGATCAAATCCGGAGATTCTGGGGTAGCGTTCTTCGTCCTATCTGTCTCTCTATCCCACCTTCGTCGCCAATGTTAGATCTGGGCAACGAGAGACAGACTGCGGACACGAAGTGGCTTAACAGCTCTTTATTAGTAGTAGTAGTGATCCAGCTTATTTGGTAGTCGGAGGGTTCCCCTTTTATAGGGATTGGGCACGCCCCTCGACCAATCAGAGGGATACCTGTTTCCCGCTGTAGGAGCGGACCAGAGGGAAGACTTATCCCGATATATGTTAATATCTAACAATAATATCTATCCCATTGCAATTCTATGGCTCCATGTTATGGTGATTTTATTATGGTTTTATCTTACTTTGATATATTATTTTCTATACAGTATTGTCAACATAATAATATGCCATAATGTTAAATAAAGTAAAATTTACACCAGGAAGTTTTTTCTTGACAAATTGAGACATTATTCAAGATGTAGATGAATACCACCCGAAGATAGCCAATACACCATTGTTTCAGCCTTGCAAATGGAGAGTGCAATGGAGTTATTTAGGCTAAATTCTGCAAGCAATCACACAGGTCCACAAAATTATGGAGGGAGGGGGTATAACATTTATAGCTCAGAAAGATACATCACAGCTTTTGTGTTTATGAATTGGATTGGATTTGTTCAGTTAAAGTTTCTGGTGATTGATTACACAGTAATTATTACAGAAGCTTGTTGCTATATTGTTAGCATAAAAGCATATTTCCTAATGGACTAGGATTCTGTTTTTATAAAAGAAGCATTCTTCTTTTCAAGGAATATATAGCTAAGATTAAATTTTTTTTTTATTGTTGGTGCTGTTAAAATGCATATCATCCCCAAATTTGGCTCCTATATATGTCCTTGTCTATCACATGAGGTTGTCAGCAAATCATCAGGTTGTTGTTAGTTGTGAAGTCATGTCCAACCCATCATGACCCCATGGACCACGTTCTTCCTGGCCTTCCTGTCCTCTACCACCTTCTGGAGTCCATTTAAGCTCATGCCTACTGCTTCAGTGGCTCCATCCAGCCATCGCATTCTCTGTCGTCCCTTTCTTCTTTTGCTCTCAATCTTTCCCAGCAACAGGCTCTTCTCCAGTGATTCCTTCCTTCTCATTAGGTGGCCAAAGTATTTGAGTTTCATCTTCAAGATCTGGCCTTCTAAAGAGCAGTCAGGGTTGATCTCTAGGACTGACCGGTTTGATCGCCTTCCAGTCCAAAGGAGTCATAGGAGTCTTCTCCAGCAGATACATGCTACAATTTCCTAAAATTTGTTATTCTATGAAAAGCTCTACTTCCCTCCCTTTTCTTTCCATGATTCAGCTGCAGATGACATTTGTGTTCATCCTGCCTTTGGAATGTTTTTTTCCCCCACTGGATAGACCACTGGCCATACATCCCACTTCTCCCCAGCTGTCCTCCTTGTTAAACTCAGCTCAGCTTGAGAAAAAAAAAATCTAGAATATGGGTGATTTGTTATCAGAATGGGACTTTCCACAGGCTTGCTGGAATAGCCTATGATGAACAGAAGGTGCTTCTCTTTTTGCTCCATGGAGAATGGAAGCATTTAAGATAATATACTAATTTGTGTTTAGCTATTGGCTAATTTGGGCTGAATGAGACTTGGCTGCCACAGCTTGTGCTAGGAATCTGAGGCCTCTCCCGGATGGCATTTTAAGTGCTTATATTAAAGAAACCTGAGGTTTAAAATTCAGGCTATTTTAAAGCATGCATGGGAAGATTTGTGGATGGAAGGGTTGATGATATGACACAACTCATTCCGTGTCCTCTTGTTATTGATGTAGATATTTCTCCCCCTGCCCTATTGATGGCAAAATATTTCATATATGTGAGCAAATATTACAGCGATTTAGAGCAGGGATCTCCAACCTTGGCAACTTTAAGACTTGTGGACTTCAACCCCCAGAATTCCTCAGCCAGCAAAGCTCTCAACTCAACAAGACTTAAAGTTGCCAAGGTTGGAGATTCCCTGCTCTGAACCGCTCTAACATTTGCTCACATATATGGAATTCTGGGATTTGAAGTCCACAAGTCTTAAAGTTGCCAAGGTAGAAGACTCCTGGTTTAGAACATGCTAGTTGGGGAATTCTGGGAGTTGAAGTCTATACCTCTTAAATTGCCAAGGTTGAGAAACACTGCTTTGGAGTGATAAAATGTTTCAGCGATTCCAAAGAGTTATTTTTCATTTTTAGGATGGAAAAACAAATCATTTAAAAACTGACTTGCAGTTAAAAAAATATAGAGTACAATAAAAGAGCAGAACATGTTATTTTCTTTGTATTTCTTTATATGATATGATAAAAAGAAGTCTTAATGCAGGCTTCATGTGGGCTTCAAATTAAGTGATAAAAACACTCTGGATTTTTATATCAATTGAAAAAGTACACATATACAAGAGGGAGAAACTGTAGAACCATGGTACCAATAAAGTTGAAAAATCAAGGAAGAAAAAAAGTATGACTTTCCTCCACTGATTCTCCCTCCCTAATCAAAATTGCTGCCAATAAATGCCTTTTAAAAATACTACAAGAGTCTCTAATCGTCATCTTGTTATATATCCTAACCTAATAGTAGACTTAGAGCAGTGATGAAATTCAAATTGGTTTTGTGGGCATGGCTTGCTGGTGATGGTGGTGTCATGTGACTGGGTGGGTGTGCCCAACTTTTAAAAACTTTTAAAAACATTTTTTAAACTATTGGTTCCGGAGAACGGTAGCATTTTTACTACCGTTACGAGTCAGCTGGCCCGAACCGGTAGCATTTCACCCCAGACTTAAGAGTGAACATTTCTCCATCCTGAAAAATTTGTTGAAGGGTTACAGTGCAGAACCAGAGTGATGCCAGGACAAACGATTGAGTAGCTTCAAAACCAACCTCTTTTCCTTTGATTCAGTTCCAATTCAACATAATTCAGACATTAATTATGCTTCCTTTCTGTCACGGTCATAACTGCAGTTCAATCTCAGCTTTCAAAAGTTTCTTGGAATCAGAACATTCTTTTTTTGGTGTGTGTGTGTGTGTGTGTGTGTGTGTTTGTGTGTGTGTGTGTGTGTGTGAAGAGTGTGGCTTGTTACTCTAACATTTATCAGTTCAGTACTGGTATCTGTTCTCTTTCCAGTAATGAATCTCTTCCTTCAGTGTTTAATTTTTAAACGGTTGGAATGTTCTGCAACAGTATAGCAGTTCAGGCTATGATCAGAAAATGCTTGTTCCAATAAACTGAGGCCAGATTTCTCATTTCCAATAGCCATTACAGATTTACAGCTTGCAGCCTTGGTTTATTAGCAACTTCAGTGCTGTCTTTTTTTACATACAATTCCCTTTTCTTTTTAAAAGGCCATTTCTTAATAACACAAACAAACAATTTATGGAATACATGGAAATAATGCTCCAGACCTTTCTTGCAAAGTATTGAGCACGTTACTGTCTTGTCTCATGCCAACCTCCTTCTAACAACATACAGTATACCAGAAAAACAGTGCTAAATTTGAATAAGGTTTTAATGTTCATTGGAACAAAAGAACATCCACAGATGTCTCCCTTTCACTATAATTGGGGTTGCATTTACCTTTTTTTTCCTTCTGCAAAAAGAAAAGGGAAAGGAAGTGATTCATTAGAAGCTTTTTCTTATTTTTCATTAACATTTCATTTTACCTGGACGTTAAGAATATAAAATGTCTGCAACCAATTTTATCTGGTACTCCTTGTGATACATTGAAGATGTCAACACACAATAGTTGAAATGTAGCCTGGTTTATCAGCATTTACGCGATCCAGAGTCTTATATCTTCAGTGCTTGAACAACTTGATTCTTCAATCATTTTATTTTCATCAAGCAAACTTGACGATGAAATTGTTTCACTGATTTAAAAAAAGAGTATTAAAAAAAACCCAGAATTCAGTTACACCTAGAATGGAATCAAGGTCAAATATATTGAAGGGAGGCAATTGGCTATATTGCTTACCTGCTGATTTTATTCTCATGGGCTTTCTTGAAGATCTAATATATTGTGATGCAAACCACAGATGTGATTGTAAAAAAAAAAAAAAGGCAAGATGGTGATTAGAACCAAAGGACGGAAGAAAGGCTTCAGTCTTACAGTTGTGCTGGTCCTCTTGCTTTCTTTGATTCCCCTCCTGTGATGTAAAAATGGGAACCAGGCACCTTTCTTTATACAGCATCACAATTAGCCAAGAGAAGAAGAGTCATGTCTCTGTTTTAGGTTGCCTGGTTCTTTCTGAGTCAAGAACAACTTGTTATAGCATAGATTGTGTTTGGCTCAGACTTCATTATCTCTGAATAACCAGCCAATAAGCTACCTAACAGTAATTTGGCATCTACCTATCAGGTAAGGAGTTAATATCATGTGGAATAAGACGGCTACCTCAGGCAGCAAAATCTCAGGCAAATTATTGAAGGGCAAAGATGGAGATGTTGTATAGTTAGGCTGTTCCCAAGAGTAACTTCCAGCTCTTGGGAAAAATGGGATATTTTTTGTCCCATTAATACTGTTCAAGAGAGATTTATTTGCCAGCTTTCTAGGTTTGTAGAGGGCTCGACTTGTTCTGCTCTTTCTACAGCAGTCATAGGCTGGCCATGCCCACTCCTGGTTTAGCGGAGAGGGAAAAAGTCACAATACATCACATGACCACAACATGACACCACGAGTTTGACACCCCTGCTCTAGAGCAAAGGCTTACTCATGAAATCATGCACTTGATGGAATGGACAAATTATTGCAATGGCAATAGTTTTTGATTAGCCAACCCACATATTACATTGGACACTCCAATCATCTTGTTTTGAAATACGGAGTATTGTAATTTGGGTATGAATTAATGCGCTAGGGAACCATTCAAAACCTAGGCATGAGAGTCTGGAGAAATTTCATACATCCTTTTAATGGCTACTTATTGTAACTTGTGCAAAAACGGATTGCTTTTTTCCAATTAATATTTTTGAAAACATACGTAGAAGCACTATGGCTTCGTTAGCTTTGCCTGATTGTGTGTTATAAACACACTAAGAAAATGTCAAAAAAAACCAACCCAAAATACAAACCCAAGCTGCTAGAGTAGCGATGGCGAACCTTTTTTGGCTCGCGTGCCACAAGTGGGGGGAGCGCAGGGGGGTCGTGTGCGGGTGTGCCGCACCCATAATGCAATGTGCGACCCCCCCAGTGCACATGCGCACACAAAAGGCACTCCCCCCATTTTTACATGCTTTTTTCTCCCTCCCCAAGCTCCAGAGGCTTTGTAGGAGCCCGGGGAGGGCGAAAAGAGCCTCCCCCGCCCCCCCAGAGGCCCTGCGGAGGCTTCAGGGATTGTCCGGAGGCTTCCCTGAAGCCTTTGGAACTCTTAAAATGACCCTCTGTGCAAACCGGAAGTCACTTCCGGTTTGCTCGGAGGGTCATTTTAAGTGCTCCGAAGGCTTCAGAGACTGTCCGGAGGCTTCCCTGACGCCTTCGGAGTGCTCAAAACGACTCTGTGCAAACCGGAAGTGACTTCCGGTTTGCTCGGAGGGTCGTTTTGAGTGCTCTGAAGGCTTCAGGGACCGTCCGGAGGCTTCAGGGACCATCCGGAGGCTTCAGGGACTTCCGGTTTGCTCAGAGGGTCGTTTTAAGTGCTCCGAAGACTTCAGGGAAGCCTCCGGGCGGTCCCTGAAGCCCTCCGGGGGTGGGGGTGGGGGAGGCTCTTTTCGCCCTCCCCAGGCTCCTATAAAGCCTCTGGAGCCTGGGGAGGGCGAAAAATGGCTTTTAAAAATAGTGAACTCAGCTGGCCAGCGCGCGCATGTGCGCTGGCCAGCTGACAGGGCAGCGCCTTGCGTGCCCTGACAAATGGCTCGGCGTGCCACCTGTGGCACGCGTGCCATAGGTTCGCCATCACTGTGCTAGAGAATAGAAAAGGGGATTTAAATATACATTTCCTCTGTTGTGTAATATCTCAAATTGCTCTCTGTTGCACAACATGCATGCAGTTGCTACAGCATTATTCCAGTCAGAAATAGATAGGTTAATGTATGTTATTACCTGAAATTCAAAATAATAATATCTGAGACAAATATGTGACACTTATTTCCAAGCAGATATATTAGTTTCACATATCAGTGAGTCTGCTTGCAATGGTTTTTAAATAGAGAATCTTAAAATTCACTGCACCATGATACATTTAAGCAAGCGAATGTAATCTGTGCCATCCAAAATCTTCAGTGTGACTTGTTGAATTGTAATTGTTTTAACATGTCAAAAGATAAAACTTGTTTAAAATAGGAGGAGAAATCATATCATTGTGTCATTCATTTAAATTAAATAATATGTACACCCTATCCTACATTAATCCATTTTTCCCTCCTATCTTTTGGACTACAACCTTGTCCATCACCCGAAATCTAAATGTGAACCTTTGTTGTTATTAAATTCTCCAGAGCCAATTCCACCACACAAAATGTATGATCAAAATTATGACGGCTTATTAACACGCATAACTACTGAAAGCAAGACTTGGTCTTTTTGTTTATTACATTTTTATTTGTTTGCTGTACTTTTATACCATCCCTCTCCCAAAAGACTTGTACTTAAAAACAACACAGCAATTTAAGCAATATTCTATAAGAAGATTGCATTCATTCATTACAATAATCTGCAAATATATTTTTCTATAGATACACAATTCTTAATTATAATAGTTATCAGAGATCCCAAATGATAATCAATTTAGCTTGTAAATCCTGGTTTATATTAATAAGCTGAAGTCAGAATAAGGAGCCATCTGAACCTCTGACATGTTTTAGACCAGTGTTTCTGGTAACCTTGGCAATGTTACGATGTGGGAACTGGAGAATTCTGGGAGTTAAAGTTCATATGTCTTAAAGTTTGTAAGGTTGAGAAGCACTATTTTAGGTACCTGCCTTGAAAATGTAATACAGGATAGCTTGAGCTTCATTCCAAGAAATGAAGCCTCGGAACTTGTGAAGGGACCTGCTGAATTGAATCAATGGTCCATCTAATGTGGCATCTTCTTTCACAAAGTAGCTGGCCAGGTGGCTTGTCCCCAGAAGTATTTTGGCATTAAGCATTTAAGGATCCATTTATCTACTTTGGGTGATAGCTACCAAGAGAACTATCCTCCATTAATTCTCCTAATCCCCTTTTAAAGGCCTTTAAGCCTGCGGTGATCACCACACAGATGGTCTTGAATGCCATTTCTTTTCTCCCGTCAGTCGTGAATCTACTGTCAACAGACTTTGTCAACAGACGTCTAGGTTCTGCGTTTATGAAAGAGGGCAATAAAATAAAATAAATCTATCATTTTACTTTCTTCACACTGCTCATTATTTTACAAACATCTGTCAGGGTTTTCTCCTCTCCATTTGCATCAATCCATTTTGCCATTTAGCTTTGTTTTTTTCAATATAAGTTTCTTAAATTCTTAATTTAATTTGGGTATTTTTCTGCATTTATATAAGTAAGACTCATTTTAGCAATCTCAGTAGTGCATGCAACCAGTAATGGTATCCTATTATCTTCACTACCAGTTCGGTAGCAGGAGTGCATGTCTGGGCATGTGCAGAAGGTCCATGATGATGTCTGGATGGGTGGGCGGAGCCTCGCACCGCCGTCACTACAGGTTCGCCTAAATCAGTGCGAAGTGGCAGAATACCATCTCTTCATGCAACTGGAAATTCATTCATGGAATGCCTTTAAGGGAAAAAGGTGGACTTAACAAGAATGGCAACATTCAGTCCTAGAGATCCACGAAGAGAAACACAACACCCATTACTCTACATTAGTTTGGTAGCCTTAGAACTGGGTTCCTTTATCTCACCTCATTGTTTCAGTTCTAGGATACCTCGATGTGTCTGCTGTGACTATAGCAGATGTCCATCAATTCTTTTTTTTCATGTGCCTCCATTTGCTGTAGTACAGGCCGATGCACTCAGGAAAGCTATCACTGTCATTTGGTGGACTTTGTTGTGTTATTTGGTGGGTTAAAGGAAAAAGAAATGCCTTCTTTTTGCTACACCTTCAAATCTCATAAAAATAAGAGCAGGTAAAGTGATAAACAAAGAAGGGGGATGAAATAAATCCTCAAGTCTGTCTATGTCTCAGTGCCTTCATGTTGTCAGTAGGTCATGAGGGGCTGAAGAGTCAGTGCCACTGAATTTATGTTTCTAACTTTTTTGTTGACCTCTGCTCTGTACAGACATGTCCAGGTCAGGGGCAGCTTAGCAGAAGGCCTTGACCAAGTGTCCTCCAGAGATTCTTCTGTCATTGATATCCTGCTTCTTCTATAGACAACCCGAGTGCAGCATTGGCAGCAGCGCTGGGACTAGCTTCACACATCTAATATTTTTTTTTATTTCCAGAAAGGTCTCTGACTTTACGTGCTCAGAATGTGTTGGGAAAGTAAAATGGTGGTTCCTAAATCCACCTGGCTGCTGATGAATGAAATGAACATGTGGGGTGGGGTGGGGGAATAGTAAGGAGTTGGCCATAGCATCCTTCATCACCAAGTCTCGCTGACAGCAACACTTCTAATGTTGTTCTCTTCCATTTTTTACTTTGCAAAACCCCCTGAGTTTGCTTTCTCCAGCCTCTTTCCTTATCAGACAGCAACACTTGCACCTTTTATTTTTCCTTTCAGTCAGACTGTGTTGCAGACAAAACTGCAGTTATGGCTGGCGTCCTCACTCCCCAGAGGGACTTGAGGAGGGATGTGGTAAAACAGAACTGCTTCTGAATTTGTTTTAGATGATGTCTATGGCATAAAATGATGGGCCTCCTTTAGGCTACAGGGAAGTATATCTGTACCCAAAGGTCCAGCTATAGAAACATCCCTCTCTAGCAGAATAAAGAGGGCCAGTACTTGGCCAATTGTGCTGCATATTGATGCCAAATTTATAAAAACAAAGGCACACAAAGACATTGAATGACCCGTTTTCCTGTTATCATAGAGACAGCAGCCAGACTGGGTATGCTCTGTCCATTAAGCAATTGGACTGAGTCTACACTTATGATGTCATTGAGCCCTTGTGTCTCCTCCCCAGTTTCAGACTCAGTCCAACCTGGACTGACTGTGATAATTGATCTCTCCTCCAAATTATTTAATTATATCTTTAATTGGTGAATTTTTCCAAAAGTTTTTGTTGTTTCTTTAAATTGGTTCCTTAAATAATCCTTTATTCTACAAATTGGAGGGAAATTCGAAACTGATCTCTGGCTGCATCTCCTCAGCCATCTGATTGCCTGCGGCCATGAGTTCGCTCAGGAAGCCTGCCTTGCAATCAGATCGGCCAGCTCACGAGCTATGGCTCCACGGCTGTTTCCCGTGGCGCTCCTTGATTCTGGGCACTCGGAGGGACGCACGGCTGTCAGTTTCACTGCAGCGGTTCTAAAGCCATGGCCTCTTCGGTCACGGCCAGGTGTCTGCTTTGGCTCAAGCCATGGCAGGCAGATGTCTGTACCAAGTGGCACCTAGCAGCCTCCCCATTCAGTGGCACCCAATTATTTGGTGCTCCCTTAGACCCATACCTCACGGAATCTAAAGGCAAGTGCAAGGTCCTTTCATCCATCTACAAGAAACAGGACAGTCAGCCTGCTCCCTTCTATAGGAGGTTGCCCTTTCGACCAGCGAATGGGGAACCTTCCTTCCCCATCCTCAATGCCAATCCTACACTCCCAGACAGGGATCTCACCAGGACAGGTCTAATAGAAACACACAGCGTTTCCAAGAAATCTTACCGTGGAGGAGGCAACCACCATTTTTCATGTAGGAAATGACTATCTGGACTTTATTCTGATCGGAGGCCACCTGGCGTTCTTTGCCCACTGCTGGGAGGAGACCACAACAGACAACTGGGTACTCAAAACTGTCAAATTTGGTTTCATACTGGAATTCCTCTCCATCCCCCAGGAACACTTTGTGCCATGCCTGGTTTCTCGGTGTCCTCGCAAGAGGGCACTGATGGAACAGACCATTCAGCACCTGTTGGAGATCCGGGTCATCCAACCGGTTCCTCCCCATCAGGAAGGCCAGGGTTTTTATTCCCGCCTGTTTGTGGTACCGAAGAATTCTGGGGGATGGAGAGCAATTTTAGTTCTAAAAACATTGAACCACCACATTGTCTATCTGTGGTTCAAAATGCATTCTATGCACACCATCCTCCAGGTGGTCAGGAAATGTGACTTCCTCACATCGGTAGACTTGACCGAAGCTTACCTTCAAATCCCCATCTTCATAGACCACCGAAAATACCTCCGCTTCTCCTATGGGGGGAGGCACTTCCAGTACCAAGCTCTTCCGTTCAGTCTATGCTCTGCCCCCAGGGTATTCACAAAAGTACTGGCAGCACTGGCTGCCCACACCAGGTCATCCCTAGTTCAGTTTCTCTGTTACCGGGACGACATCCTCTTGTTGTCCAGGTCTCCGGTTCAGGCAGAAAGAGATCTCGCCCTCATCATTCACACCTTACGGAATCACGGGTTCGGGGTGAATCTCAAAAAGAGTCATCTCATTCCCAGCACTCGCCTTCTCCATCTCGGGGTCTTGAAAGACACCATGGTGGAGAGGGTGTTCCTATCCAATGACCGTGTTCACAGTCTGAGGGAACTTGACAGGAAGGTGCTACGTCTACGCAAGACATCCCTTCTTCTTCTCTCTGAAGTCTTGGGCAAGATGGTATCCTGCTTTGGGATTGTTCCGTGGGCCAGATTTCATAACAGGAGCCTTCAATGGTTCATGCTTCCACATCAAAAGGCTGACAGGGGCAGCTCTCCTCTCAGGGTTCCCCTTCCCAGACAGGTATTACACTCTCTCAAATGGTGGCAGTCCCCGGCGATTTTGCAAGGGACCTTGTTCAGAGAGCCGTGCCGTCTCACCCTTACGACGGATGCAAGTCTGACAGGATGGGGGGCACACATGCAGGATCTAGTGGCTCAGGGTCAGTGGTGCATAAATTGGCTAGAATTGCAGGCGGTTCGCCTCGCCCTCAGACACTTCCACCACAGAGTTCAGGCCCGACACATATTAGTCCTCACAGACAATACTATGACCAAGGCACACATAAACAGACAGGGGGGAACTCGTTCCTGATCCCTGATGCAGGAGTCCAACCTGTTTTGCCAGTGGGTGGAATCTCACCTCTCATCTCTCAGGGCAGAACACATCTCAGGGGTCTCCAATGTCCAAGCAGACTGGCTGAGCCAGACAACGATAGATCAGGTGGAGTGGAGCATCCATCCAAACCTCTTCCATCGACTGACACTACTGTTCGGCCTCCCAGACCTAGACCTGTTCGCTACAGCAGACAACAACCAGGTACCCAGGTATTGCTCAAGGTTCATGGACCCCATGGCAGAAGGAGTAGACACGCTCAGATGCCAGTGGCCCAGGGGTCTCCTGTATGCATTTCCTCCCCTTCCCCTCATTCAGTGGGTAATTCAAAAAATGCTAGAGCAGGAGGCAGAACTGCTGCTGCTAGCGCCGAATTGGCCACACCGGCCTTGATATGCTGACCTAGTGACTCTGTCAATCTTCACCCCATGGCACATCCCACGGTCTCTCCTGTCTCTACACCAAGGGTCAGTTTGTCATCCTGACCCCCAGTGGCTGCAATTAACTGCATGGCGATTGAGCGGCAAGCCTTAACAGCTGATAATATCTCCCTCAATGTCATTGCTACCATTCAGGCATCACGCAGAAGCTCTACTAACCGCATTTATGACGCCACTTGGTGGACTTTTGCTCTGTGGTGTTCCAAGCAGACTGTTGACCCACTTAGGGCATCCATTCCACAGATATTGGACTTCCTGCAGAGGGGGCTTGATTAGGGACCTAACACGCCAACAGGTGGCCACTCTGGTCTCTGTTCTGGGCAGCCTGGCATCCGAACATCTATCTTTTCACCCCTTGATCCAGAGATTTCTCCGTGGAGTGTCCAACCTGTGTCCCCCTGCCATACATAGATATCCGACTTGGAACTTATCTCGTGTCCTAGAGGCTTTGACTTCTGCTCCCTTTGAACCTATGAGATCCAATTCTTTGAAACTGTTGTCCTTTAAAATGCTGTTTTTGATGGCTGTAATCTCAGCTAGACGTATTTCTGATTTGGCTGCTCTTTCAGTGAGGCATGACTTTTGCGTGTTCTATCCAGACCGAGTTGGATCTGACATTCATACCGAAGGTCAATAGCTGTTTCCACCGAGGTCAGGAGTTGACCTTACCTGATTTCTGTCCATCTCCCCATCATGAGAGGGAGCGCAAGTGGCACACTCTTGACATACATCGTGCCCTCAAGATCTACATCGACCGCACCGCCTCGTTCTGCCACTCAGAAGCTCTCTTCATCTCCTTTCGCCAGGCCTCCTTGGGTACCAAGGCTTCATTGTCTAGTCTGGGGCGCTGAATAAGAGCCTGTTTTAAACTGCCTTATGAACTTCAATCCATACAGGTCCCTGCAAACATTACAGTTCACTCTACATGCAGCGCTGCAACATCTGCGGCTTGGTCCACTCAAGCTGCCTTGGAAGAAGTCTGCCGAGTGGCCATCTGGGCATCTCCCACAGTCTTCATACATCATTACAAGTTGGACAAGTATGCGTTGGCTGACGCGGCTTTTGGGTGCAGGGTGCTGCAACAAGTGCTTTTGCCCTAACGGACTTTTTTTTTTTTTTTTTACAATTTCCCACCCTAATGGACAGCCCAGTCTTTGGTACATCCCAGTCTGGCGGCTGTCTCTACGATAACAGGAAAATGGGCGTTGGTCCTTACCTGATACGCTCATTTTCTGGTAAAGACAGCAGCCAGCCCCGCCCTGGTATGGGTCATGCAAGGGGATTCCTTGTGTGGAGGAGAGAGAGAGAGAGAGATACTTTTTGCTCACTTGAGTCCACAGTTTTCCTTAATCTGAAACTGGGGAGGAGCCACAAGGACCCAATGACATCATAAGTGTAGACTCAGTCTGATTGGTTAATGGATGGAGCATACTCAGTCTGGCTGCTGTCTTTACCAGAAAATGAGTGTATCAGGTAAGGACCAACGCCCATTCTTCATGGAATATAGAAAAACCTTGCTGCAGATACAAGAAAATGTTCATATTCATCAAATATAGGTAAAGGCAAGGCCATATGACTTTAGGAGAAAGTGATCTACAGATGAAACAAATAACTCAAGTTACGTTTTGAGTTAAGTTTTTCATGTTCTGGCAAATTCTTCCAAACAGTGAAATCAGCTTTAAAACAGCAGGAGGAATGTGTAATTGAATCATCCAGGTTAAGCTTAAACAGGTAAAGGGCAACTGAGGCTCAGATGACTAAGGCGTAAAAAAGTGCTACAAATGAGAAACAGATGGCAGTAGAAAAATATAAACCATCTGGGAGGAAGGAAAACAGCCGGGCTGCCAATTTCAGGCATTGGAAAATCAAGAGATTGGTGGGAACTAATTTTTCTTAAAAACCAAACATTACTTTTTAATTACTCTCAGGTCTGAAGATTTTCATTTTCTACTTCACATACCAATTTTTAGTGGGCAAAAAAGTTACTTTTAATGAATTATTCCCTTTAGTTTCACTCTTTGGCCTAAATTCACATGCACAGATATATAAACTTTCTTTCTTTCTTTCTTTCTTTCTTTCTTTCTTTCTTTCTTTCTTTCTTTCTTTCTCCCTCCCTCCCTCCCTGCCTCCCTCCCTCCACCCTTTCCTTCCTTCCTTTCTCTCTCTCTCTCTCCCCTCTCTTTTTCTTCCTTCCTTCCTTTCTCTCTCCCTCCCTTCCTTTCCCCTCCTTCCTTCCTCCCTCCCTCCCTTCCTTTCTCTTTTTGCTAGAATGAATGTATGCATTCATTAGATTAAATATTACCCTGGGGGAGAAAATCAGTATCTGTATCCCTGAAATCTCAGCCAAAACCCTTAAGGGAAATTGATTAGTATATAATAAGGACAGCTTTCATATACTGAAACATTGGGCAATTTGAAGCCTTAGGCAACATACTTCCCTCAGATCTCAGCTCTATCTCTAGGCATATTTGGTGAAAGATGGCAGATCGTTTCCTGTTCGTTATGTTAAGTAACTGTGACATATATTTTAAAACAAAGTACATTCCTCAATTCCTTCTAGAAACCCTGAGAGAGAAATTGCCAGACTGTCTTGAGTCTTTCACTTTTCAGAATTACCGAATGAGCCCTGGTTAATCTGAACATTCAGGCTCTGAATATTAAAAAAAACAAACAAACACATACACACAACCTGTCCATTCTCATATATAATAATTAAAAATTAAGGGCATAACCACATTTTCTTGTTGGCTCATCATTAGGACAGTCCATCCATTGGAGCAACAGATGGTAGTTGTGGCCAGGAGGGCCTTTGCACTGTCGGTTGTGCATCATTTAGGTCCTTTCCTGGATCAGCAAGTTCTGTTCACAGTCACCCACGCTGTAAGTCACCTCCCATCTTAACTACTGCAATGAGCTCCACATGGGGTTACTCTTGAAAAGTATCTGGAAGCTTCAATTGGTTCAAAATGTGGTGGTTGCTAATTCGTCTTTGGGTCCAAATCCAGGTACTGATTGCCACCTTTAAAGCCTTACATGGCTTGGGGCCAGATTGTTTAAAGGGCCACCTTTTTCATATATGTTTAAAGGGCCAGCTTTTTCATATACCTGACCTACCAGAATGTAGGGGGTAGGTTATGTTATTAGCCTCTTAATGAGGTCCATTTAGTAAAACCATGAAGAAGGATCTTCTCCATGGTGGCTCCCTCCCTGTGCAACCTCCTCCCAACAGAGATAATTGTTCCTTTTCCAAAAGCCACTGAAGACATGGTTTTGTCCGCAGGTCTTGAGACCCCAGGACAATACAGAGCACACCAAGTGGTTTGCTTGGTTGTTGTTACCAAGAGGGTGAGATTCATAGGGTTTTATATTTGGGTTTTATTTCTGTAGGGAGAACTGGGCAACAGTATACCATATTTTTCAGAGTATAAGACACACCTTTTTCCCTCAAAAAAGAGGCTGAAAATCTGGGTGCGTCTTATACCCTGATACAGTATTTTATTGCCTCCTGAAACCCCGTCCTTTCACCAAAATGGCTGTGCATAGTTTGTGGAGGCTTTCAGAGAACTCCTGGGGGCTGGGGAGGGAAGACATGAGCAAAAAACGGGCCTTTTTTTGCTCAATTTTGCCCCCCCCCCAACCCCTAGGAGCACTCTATAAGCTTCCTAATCCCCTTTTTGGAAAAAAAAAACAGACCTGTTTTTTGCGAAAAAGCAGGGTGTTTTTTGCTCATTTTGGGGCCGCCACCTCCCCTCCCAGGAACACTCTACAAGCCTCCTAAGGGCTATTCATCCCATTTTTTTGATAAAAATGGGCCTTTTTTGCTCGTCCCCTCCCCGGAACACTCTACAAACCTCCTAAGGGCTATTCATGCCCAATTTTTGGGGGAAAAAAAAAACCGGGCCCGTTTTCACAAAAAACTGGCCATTTTGTGGAGGTTTGCAGAGTGCAAAAATGTTTTTTTTTTTTTTAAAAAAAATGCTTCTTCAAAACCTGGGTGCGTCTTATGCTCCGGTGCGTCTTATACTCTGAAAAATACAGTAAATTTTTCCCCCAGTGATAAAATGAAATAAAATATCTGGATTGAATTTCGTGTCATTAAAAACATTTGCAATAAGTTCGCAGAGCAGGAAACTTTCTTCCCATCCTACTTCATTAGAATAGTGTTCTAGTTTCTCCTTTGGTCCCTAAGAGAGGAAGGAGCATGCCCCCACATACACAGGCACAAAGTGGAAGTTCACACAACTGCAATCTCTTTTTAAATGGGACCCACTGAAAACATACAAATTTTTTCCTTTTCATCACAACTCCCAGCAAGCCTTTCCTTTCCAACTTCCACCTGGCCACTTCTTCCTTTAAAAAAAAGTTATCAGCAAGTTTAAACACGGAAGAAAATAGTTCTCGGATCCAATAATATGCAGAAGGCAGAGTTTCCAGAGATACCAGGGGATTTTTGCCCACTATGTTTGCCAACAAATCAATAACAAGAGTAAATCTGTCTGCATCTTGTGCAATCAAATGCTTGCTATCAGGTACTCCTGGCTAAATTAATATAATCCCTGAAGTGCTGGGTATGTGTCAAAGTTAATGCCAAGGGAAGCTTGTGCTTCACATGTGATAAGCTGAAGGATATATCTTAATAATGGTTTAAATAAAAGAAAATTATGTGGAGATTTTGAATTAAATGATCCCAAACTCACTTGTGGCTCTGCACGGAAGTCTTTCCTCTCCGGAGATGGTGCGTTTTCTCAGCCCTGCCAAAGTGCTGCCTGGAATCTTTTGAAATGATGAGACTACATTGATGAACTAGACAGCTCCTGTCCCACAAAAAAAGTCGTCTCTCTCTTTTAAATTGCAAGACTTTCTTTTATACAGGGTGATGCTGTTATTTCCAGCTCTTTTATTAAAAAATAAATAAAACAAAACCTGCAACAGCAGAGACAAGAAAACATGTTCCTTCTGCCAGCAGGTGGTAACAGTAGGAAGCAATATTTCCGAGGAATCTCTTGTTATATGTTTAATGAACTCCATGAAAGGTAATCATTTCAAAATCCATTGACTTTGGTTTTCTGGATGAGAGCAATTGTCCTGAATTGGTCTTTATCTTTGGTGGCTACAGGTAGCCCTCAATTTATGTCTGTAGTCGAGCCCAGGATTATGGTTGTAAATCATGCCAGTTGTTAAGGGAATCACCATAGGACCACACCCAATTTCAAGATTGTTTTTGCGACTGTCTTAAAGTGAATCTATTGTCTGCAATGGGTATTATTTTGCCAAATACAAGAAACAAATGCTGGTTTCTGGCAAAAAAAAACCCATAGTAAATCACAGTCACATGACCACAGGATGCTGCAAATGGCCATAAATACAGGCTGGTTGACAGGAATCCAAAGTATGATGATGTCACTGTGGAGAGGGGTGCCCAACCATCAACATTTTGAATCCAGGTTATAAGTAACCCTGGAGAGATCCCTCGGAACTTCAAATGGTTTGTAAGTAACTGGTCATAAGTCGAGGATTACCTGAATTAGACACTGTAAGAGTCAGTCACTCAGTGCTGCAAGCTAAATGAGAAAAGATCTGCTCTGGAATAATGAAGAGTATGTGAAAATGACATTTCTCTGTCAGAATAACAGGCAGTGTTCAAAACTCTTTTTTTAAAAAATCGAAGTACAGTACTCTTGATCCTGAATAATATGCAGTGCTTCAAATTTTCCTCAAAATCTTGGAAGACCTGAAGTGGATTAGAAATAATATTACTAGGACTTCATTTCATGGAAAATCTTACCAGCTTATGCACAGTTTGCCCTATGACTTCTGGAGCATCTCATAATCAAGGCCTCTACACCGGAGGTGGCATTCAGGTTTGGATGGGCTCAGCCGAACCAGTAGTAAAAATCGAGGGTGCCTCCCTCGCCCCGCCTGCCTCTTTGCCATCCTATGTAGGCATATTTTCAAGCCGTGCGCATGTGCGCGGTTACATTTGTGAACCGGTAGGGAAAGTAAGTGAATGCCACCCCTGCTCTACACATATTGCTGGCTACCTCTGTTCTTGCCTTCCATGCTTTGGCAGTGAGGGCAGAGCATTGAGGATCCATAAAAATCCCAGTTTTGGGAAGCAGAATCAGAGGCAGAGTATTGCTGCTGCTAGTTTTTCCTGACATCATCACTAAGCAGCCAACTAGCCAAGATCCAGAATTTAAGTCTGAAAAAATGGCAGGATCCCATACATTTCTTGACAAATAGATTTTGGAATAACAGAAAACGGACTCGGACTCCACCCTAAATGTGCTTTGCTGACCTGAAAAAACTAAGCGTGGATGGGTGCTTTTCACTGGGAAATGCCTCTAGAATAAGATCTTGTAAGAAGGCAATGGTTAGCCATGTTCCTGTTGCTGTCGGAAGAGTTGTGTGGACCTTATGGCTGTGAGGACAGCAAGGAGATGAAAGATGGTAATTAGTCCAAAATCACTTTGTGAGACCTTCATAGCAGACAAAGTGGTGCTTCATAGATGATTTCAAGAGAAATACAGTAGGACCCTCTGGTCACAACCATAATTTGTTCCAAGTGGAAATCGACCTCGAAAAAAATGTGAATTTTTTGGTCGGAACCCAATTTGATCATGGTCAGAGGCATTTGTGACCAGAGGTTCTACTGTAATGGAGAGGCAGAAGATTAAAGTTAGCAATGGATGAGCTTGTAGCGGGAACTTTGATGTCAACAGAGCTTACAAAGTCACCCTATATGGTACCCGGAGGCTTCAGTTGGTCCAGAATGCAGCCGCGCGGGTAATTATGGGGAGTACTAGGTACTCCCATGTGACACCGCTCCTGCGCGAGCTGCACTGGCTTCCTGTGGTCTATCGGGTGCGTTTCAAGGTTTTGATAACTATCTTTAAAGCGCTCCATGGCTCAGGACCTAGTTACTTGCGGGATCGTATTCTGCCCCATACATCCCTGCAACCAATTCGCTCGCACAGAGAGGGGCTCCTCCAGGTGCCGTCCGCTAGACAATGTCGTGGGGCGGCGCCTAGGAGTAGAGCCTTCTCTGTGGCGGGCCCAGCCCTGTGGAATGACCTCCCCCCGGATATTAGGAATACCTCTGACCTCCGCTCCTTCCGTATTAAGCTTAAGACCCACCTATTCCAAGCAGCTGGCCTGGCTCAACTTTGATCTAACCATATCGCTCCTGACGGGTTTTTAACCGGGTATTTTAATTATATTTAATTTCTAGGGGTTTTATATTTTGTATTTTAATTGTTTTTATCAATCGACCTCCTCCTTGTGTATGTCTCAGTGTATGTTTTTGCTTTATGTTTGTTTTGTTTACATATTTATTTCGTATGTTTTGTTGTACGCCGCCCCGAGTCCTTCGGGAGAGGGTGCGGCTAAGAAATAAATATATTATTATTATTATTATTATTATTATATACAAACATGTGCATGACACTGGCAATGACATTCTCTTTTTTCTCCTAGAAGTTGGAATGCTACTACAGGCAGACTTCCAGAGATTTGACAGGGTTAAATTTCATTCTTCCAATGCTGAGAATTGAGATCACTTGCTAACACAAAATTCTGGGTTGAGGTACATTTTATACCATTAAAGCGGGTATAAATAAAACTTTTCCCCATTTTTTAGGAAATAAGCGGTTGTTCTTCAGCCCTATATTTCCAGTGTATAGGAGTGGCAAAAACCCAAAGAAGTAGAACGGAACAGAACAGAATATTTTATTTGGCTGTGTGATTAGGCACACAAGGAATCCAGTGTAGAAGTGTCTCCAGTGTAGAAGTGTACAAAGGATAAAAACAAAGTGTAAAAAGGGATAAAAACAAAACAAAACAATTTGCTCCCCCCACCACATACACACAAACAAAGAAAAAAAGATTTATTTTAGATTTAATGTTTGGTTCAGACCAAACAAACCATATCATTCAAAAATCCCAGGACTCCTACATCTGACAACATGTCCTGGCGAGCAGAGGGCAGCTGGCAAAGAGTATAGGACCGTGATGGCAAACCTATGGCATGCGTGCCCAAAGTGGCACGCGAAGCCATGTCACCCAGCATGTGCCCCCTTGCCTGTTTGTCTTCCAGCTTGCTGGCATGAACATGCACAATCAGTTGTCCTTCGTGCACGCGGCAGTGCCGAAAACCAGGGTGCACATGTGCACCAGCTAGCTAGATGGTTGTCGAGTGTGCATGAGTGCCAGAACTCTGAAATTTGGCTTTTCCGGTGCACAATCCTTTTGTGCGCACAGCAGTGCCAAAAAATGGCCTGCGCACGTGCACCAGGGAGCTGATCGCTGGGCACACATGCATGCTAGAACCTGGAAGTTCGGCTTTTCTGGAGCGCAGCCCCAACAATCGCACGCATGCGCACCATATGTTTCCGTACAACCTTTTTGGCACTCGGTGCCAAAAAGCTTCACCATCACTGGTATAGGGGAAACTTCTGAGACTCCTGGTGGAAAAGAGAAGATATTGTAGTATATGGCTTAAGCCTCACTACTATTACAATCCAGCTGCCCCATCTTTCTGTCCTCAAAAGCAGACTGGGAATATTGCTGTCACTACATGAGAAAGCTGTGGTGCACTTACTCACAGCCATGAAAATAGAATATGCTATTTGTAGACCTGTAACATTCCGTGAAGGCTGCAGCTGCTAACATTTCGGATAACAATGGCAGTTTTAAATCCCACAGGCCTGCCCTGTTGCCTTGTGAATACATATTGCAAAGATAATTGCAGCTTCTCCTTGTACCCGTTATTCCTGCTGATTACTTTGTAGCGTAAGACATTTCAACTTAGCAGAATGTTGTGATTCAAGCTTCACTATGCTGCCAGCATGATGTACCTTGGTAAAATTGAGAGTCACAACTACTTTTGCTGCTTTAACAACTGGGGGTAAAACAAATCAATAAGATGACTAAGTTTATTACAAGACAGAAAGAAAGGGGAAGAGGTGAAGGCAAATCGGTGACATTAATGAGAGGGCCCCAAGAATGCTTTTAACTCATTTGTTCTTCTGAAATTGTATAAAAGAGTGTACTATTGATGTATTGATTTTTCCATGGCATAATCCTTTAAAAAGGTAAAATAATTTAAATTCTCGGGTCTCTTCCAAATATTGGCTAAAGGTTGCATTTATATGCTGCTTAAAGATCCAGACTCTCTTTGAACTCCTGATAAAGCTTCAGGAGTTTCTGCCTGAAGGACAAATAACACGATGACATTCAAACTTTCACTTCTTTTGATTGAGATGATGTCTCCTTGAAAGATCAGGAATGTGTATAGGTGTGTACACACGTCGTGCATTGTTCCCAGAGACATTCCTGGCCCTGGAGCTGCTGGGATTCTTTTATCAATTTACATTGATACACCAACTGCAATCCTCTACCATCAAATGATACACATTTTGGTAACCTTGAATATGGCAATGGATGATACATGAAGCGGCTGCCTTTGAAGGCAATTTGAAAAAATTCAGCGGCTGCCTTTGAAGGCAATTTGAAAAAAATCAGCCATTCTAAGATAGAATGGGCAGCTTACTAATTGTGACTGCCTGATAGGATCATATGACACCTTAAAGGTAAAGGTTCCCCTCACACATATGTGTTAGTTGTTCCTGACTCTAGGGGGTGGTGATCATCTCCGTTTCAAAGCCAAAGAGCCAGCGCTGTCCAAAGACATCTCCATGGTCATGTGGCTGGCATAACGCAATGCAGAAGATGTACGGAATGCTGTTACCTCCTCACCAAAGTGGTCCCTATTTTTCTACTTGAATTTTTACGTGCTTTCGAACTTCTAGGTTGGCAGAAGCTGGGACAAGTAATGGGAGCTCATTCTGTTATGCAGAGCTAGGGATTTGAACCGCCGAACTGCCAACCTTTCTGATTGAGAAGCTCAGTGTCTTAGCCACTGAGCCACCACGTCCTGTGTACGACACCTTGTATAAGTCCAATAGCATTGGGTTTAAAATCTTAAATCAATCTGAAGGATGTGCAAAGAATGGATCCTCATTATGTATTTAATTTGCTTCTTCAGTCAGCCTTGGAGTCCAAACTTGTAATTCTTTTAAGTGAAGCCTTCCCAAGAATACCCATCTGGCACCCATGTTAAATATCTTCTTTGCACATTATTTTTTTTCTCTTAAATATGGCTGTTGCTTGACCTCTTAAGAATAAGTTGAGTGCAAATCTGTTTTCAAATAAAATACTTTACATATTTCATATAGAGAATCATTGATATAATTTTGTATATCACATACCCGTGAGGAATATCAACGAGAAGAAAAACCATAGCTTTTAACCTTTAAATAGTTTAAATATATTCTCAGAACTTTCAAAAGGCAACTTACTTGTGAATTCATAGACAATTCATTCTGCATTTCAAGGGTAAGTTTGGAATATTTTGAGGCTGATATACGGCATTATCCACATGTCTCTAAAGGGGATTAAATGCTCTGTTCCAAAGTGTGAATTTCATACTTTCCATCATTATGATTCTGTTATCCTACTGTATTAGAATTGAATTATTTTGGGCATAACCTTTAACTTAATACCGAATCAGTTCAATTTGCTATGTTGGTGATCTGCAAACAGAAACCTTTCTTAAGAGTAAAAGTATCAGGTTAGTGAATAAACCCAGGGAAAAACAACACCGATTCTGAGTGCAATAGGTAGTCATATCCACCCACCTCTAAACCATGTAAACTTGGAGAGGATGAAAGAACATTCACATGCTTAGCACAGGTACACTCTCTCAAAAGGATATAGAACATTAGTCAGCCACGTGGGAAGTTCTGCTTGGCTGATATCCCAGTTTTGTCTCATTTTCACTTTACATGATGTCAGCTTGTCACATTCCTATTTCAGCCCATTGACTCTGGCTCTGTTCAGCCTTTCTTTTTCTTTTTTTTAAAGAAAAAAAAACCAATAATTTAAACTTAGCTTTGCACCTAGAGCTTCAACGAAGAGCAAAGTAGTTTTTATTCTCTGAACTGGGAATTAAACAGATTCTACTTTAAATATTAATAGATCGCAAGGATAAAAATAGCCCTGGGTTTCTTCTTGACACCTTCTACACAGAACACCTTCTACACTGAAGCAGAGGTGGTATTCAGCAGGTTCTGACCAGTTCTGGAGAACCAGCAGTGGAAATCTTGAGTAGTTCAGAGAACCGATAAATACCACCTCTGACTGGCCCCGCCCCCATCTATTCTCTGCCTCTCGAGTCCCAGCTGAATAGGAGGAAATGGGGATTTTGCAGTAACTTTCCCCTGGAGTGGAGTGGGAATAGAGATTTTACAGTATCCTTTCCCCACCATGCCCACCAAGACATGCCACGCCCACCAAGACATGCCCACTAAGCCACAGAACTGGTAGTAAAATTTTTGAATCCCACCACTGGTCTGAAGCTTTTGTCTGTGAGACATGAAAAGTTGACTCCTCTTGTACATATACATATGATTTAATAGCAATAAGCACTTAGATTTACATACCATTTCATAGTGCTTTACAGAGCTCTCTCTAAGTGGTTTACAGAGTCAGCATATTTACCCCAACAATCTGTGCCCTCATTTTACCAACCTTGGAAGGATGGAAGGCTGAGTCAACCTTGAGCCAGTGAGAATGGAACTGCTGGCAATGGGCAGAATTAGCCTGGCAATACTGCATTCTAACCACTGAAGCACTATGGCTATATGGTGAGCATTCATAGATCATATCCGAAGGAAAACAAAGATCTTTCCACATAAGAGCAAGTGCTATAACTTGCAAAGACTACCATGTTGAACTGAGGAAGTAACAACAGCTCCAGTTTTTGTACTGAAGACAACTAGCAACAACAGAGAAGAACGTATGAGGGAAATACCACTTTTTTGTGGTGATTCTGCATAAGCCATATTAAGGTAAATTATGCTTGTATGCATTCTAATAGAAGTATTAAAGATAGTCGAAGAAAAAGTATCTGGATTTTAAGCAGCAAATCTTGTGAAAACTAATTTGGCTTTTTTTTTGAGGGGGGAGAATCCTGCAACACTCTTAATGCTACTACACAATGAATTTACTGCATCACCGCTGTGAACTCAATTATTGCCCATTGTCTACCATGATCAATTGCAAATGGTAGGTTGCATTCTTATCTCCCCTCAGAGAAACAGCCTTCTCCCCATCTTCACCTCAGGGCTAGCTGGAATGTGACCTTCAGGGTATTTCTTCTATGCTTTGTATCTTTTGTTTGAGAGACTGCTATGTATACAATAACCTAACTTTTGTTCTCATATTCGTCAAACCAGCTTGGAGACAAAATCACTATAATAAAAATCTCTGCTGTTAGTGGAGAAAATGTCTCGTTATTTCATGGAAGATCTGAAAGGGAAGCAAACTGAGCAACTGGCATAGTTCATATTTGAATAATGCTTAAATGTGCTTCTTCAAACTCCATCATGCAGAAGGCACCTGTTAGATATTAACATATATCGTGGCAAGTCTCCTCTCTGGTCCGCTGCTACAGCGGGAAACAGGTATCGTTCTGATTGGTCGAGGGGCGTACCCGATCCCTATAAAAGGGGAACCCTCCGACCACAGAGCAAGCTGGATCACTACTACTATTAATAAAGAGCTGTTAAGTCACTTCGCGTCCGCAGTCTGTTCTCTCGTTGCCCAGATCTAACATTGGCGACGAGGGTGGGATCGAGAGGCAGATAGGATGAAGAACGCTACTCCAGAATCTCCGGATTTGATCCAGCCCAGGAATTCGGCAGAAATTCCGGCAGCCATCTCGGGTCACCGCGGCGCGGCAAATTCAAATGAGAGAAGATGGCGATGCACACTCCCCCCGCTCCATTCTACCCAGCGAACGACGAATGGGAAGCCTTCATGATTCGATTCGAGTGTTTTCTCGAAGCGAACGAGTACACGGGGATCACCGACGCCCGGAAGAAAAACATCTTCCTCGGCTACTGCGGGAAAGAAGTCTTCAACACGGCCAGAGACCTCACCGCGCCTACTCCGATACAGGCAGTATCATGGACGGCGTTGCAACAGGCTCTACAGACTCATTACGCGCCAAAACCTTCCCGCCATGTTTGCCGCAAGGAATTCAACACGCGGAACCAGAAAGCGGGAGAATCAATCAATCAATATGTTGCAGCCCTGCGTAAAGCAGCAACTCACTGCGAGTTCAGGGATCTGGACGAGCATATCTTAGCGCAGCTTATCTGTGGGTTAAGAGACATTTCACTACAAAAGAAGCTGTTGGCAAACCCAAATTTAACCCTACAGATCGCTCTAAACGAAGCAAGAGCGTCAGAGTCAGCGGAGAAGTCATCAGTAACCATACAACGCGGTTTCAGCGTAAACCAGCCAGTACCAAGGCAAACCAGAGTTCACTACGAGGACACAAGCCCCGACTACGAGGATCTCGAGTTCGAGGACAGTCACCTGATGCGGAGCAGTCACTTGAGGCCTGGGGGAAGACCCGGATTCCGTTTGCCGCCCTGCGCAAGCTGCGGAGGGAATCACCCCAGGTCTACCTGTAGGTTCAGGAACGTTGTTTGTTCGCACTGCAACAAACTTGGGCACATTGCACGAGTGTGCCGGAGCGAAGTCCCTGCCTCACGGCAGCCACCCATGTACCGCCAACAGAAGCCCAACCCAGGGGCTTGGCGAAATCAAAAAGGGCGCCCAGAGAGAAATCCACAAGTGTTTACTCAGAGAGAAAATTCCCAAAGAGCTGAGCGAGCGTATCCCCAGAGAGACTACACACAAAGAGCTGAGAGAGCGTTCTATCAAGACGCTCAATGAGAGTATTTTCAGGATACAGATGATGAGATAGAGTTGACCCAGAGAGAGGAATTGCGAACGTATCTCACAACAATAAGCCAAGTCCGCACCAAGCGGCCTAAAAAGCTGAAAGTCACAGTCCTCTTGGAGGGCTCACCTTGTGAGCTAGAAGTTGATACAGGATCATCCCTGACGATCATTTCATGGGCATCCATGAAACAGGCTATCCCTAGCCTCAGAAAGAGCCAACTACGCACTCCAGACAACCTGCTACGAGACTACCAGGGAAACCGAGTCCCCATCGTGGGCCAAGGCACGTTCCAGATCCATTTCAAGGACATCGTAGCCCAGCTGCCCGTGACCATCGCCAGCGCACCATTACGAAACCTCCTAGGACTGGATTGGTTTGAATCCTTGGGGCTAGAAGTCACCGGAATCAACGCCGTGGAAAACAGCAGCACTGAGCAGATTTTTAAGGAGTTCGAGGATGTGTTCAGCCCCGGTCTTGGTAAGTATGTGGGTAAACCGATCTCATTCAATTTAGACCCCAAAGTGGCGCCAATCCGACTTAAACCGAGACGAGTGCCTTTTGCACTCCGCCCAAAAATAGATAAGGAAATAGATAAGTTAGTGGAGCAAGGAGTCCTTGAGCCGGTGGATCACGCGCGCTGGGAAACGCCCATTGTGACCCCAGTCAAACCAGACGGATCAGTCTGCATCTGCGCGGACAATAAATGCACAATTAATGTCGCGCTACAACAAAGCGCATATCCTGTGCCTGTAGTACAGCACTTATTGCACTCGTTGGGGCCAGGAAAGGTATTTGCTAAATTAGACATGGCACAAGCTTACCAGCAGTTGCCCGTAGATAGCGCCACAGCGGAGGCCCAAACTATAGTGACGCATAGAGGAGCATTCAAATGCAACCGGCTACAATTCGGTGTGAGTATTGCTCCAGGATTGTTCCAGAGAGTCATGGAACAACTTTTGCAAGGGATACCGGGAGTCGTCCCCTATTTCGACAACATCTTGGTGTCCGCTGCAAACGAGGAGCAGTTAAATAAAAGAGTCAGAACTGTTTTGGCCAGAATCAGAGAAAAGGGTCTCCGCCTCAAAAAGGAAAAATGCCAAATTAACGTGCCTAGCGTAGAATTCCTGGGTTATAGAATCGATGGTCAGGGAATACACCCCACCTCAAAGAAAATTAAGGCGATCCAGGACGCCCCCACACCACGAAATCAGACCGAGTTGCAGGCCTTCCTCGGACTACTTAACTTCTACAGCGCTTTTCTGAGACAGAAGGCGACTGTTGCTGAGCCACTACACCATCTACCCCAGAGGAACACACCATGGAAATGGGGACGATCCGAAGCAGCAGCTTTTGCCGGAGTAAAGCTCCTGCTCACCACTGACTCGCTGTTAGTCCAATACAGCCAGACACTACCGCTGGTATTGACCTGCGACGCATCACCTTTTGGAGTCGGCGCAGTCCTCAGCCACTGGATGCCCGACGGAAAAGAAGCACCCATCGCCTTCTACTCCAGGACTCTTTCATCGGCCGAGAGGAATTACAGCCAGATGGACAGGGAAGCGCTAGCTGCTGTAGCTGGAGTAAAACGTTTCCACGAATACCTCTATGGCCGCGATTTTGAACTGATTACAGATCACAAACCACTGTTGGGACTTTTGGCGGGAAACCGCCCCACTCCAGTCTCCCTTTCTCCACGCATGACCAGGTGGACTGTTTTCCTGGCTGCGTACTCATACAAGTTAATTCATCGACCGGGCTCCACTCTAGGACACGCAGACGCACTCAGCCGTTGCCCACTACCGGACCTTTTGCCAGACCCCACTCCCGAAGTACCGGTGCTGCTCATTGATTGTTTGGACTCTGGACCGGTTTCTTCATATGACGTTGCAAGGTTCTCCTCTAAAGACAATTTAATAAAGCAAGTTCAAACTTGGGTTTGGAGGGGGTGGCCGAAGGGAAACGTGGGCCCGGAATTCAAAGTGTTTTGGTCAAAACGGGATGAACTCTCAGTGTTACAAGGTTGTTTATTGTGGGGGGATCGAGTTGTTATTCCGTATGCTTTGCGTAGGAATGTATTAGATGCTTTACATGTTGGTCATCCGGGGATTGTTAGGATGAAGGCGTTAGCAAGAAGTTACGTTTGGTGGCCAAACATGGACAAAGAAATAGAGGAATGGGTGGCCACTTGCGACCCATGCCAGGAATCGAGACCAGCACCCCCGGAAGCGCCCGCCACAGAATGGGAGAAGCCTAAAGCACCCTGGTCGCGAATACACATCGACTTCGCAGGGCCATTCCAAGGTCAGACTTTCCTTATAGTTGTGGATGCATACTCGAAATGGCTAGAAGTAGTCCTAATGACTTCAACCGCGGCAGAGGCAGTCATTAAGGTTCTACGGCGACTTTTCGCCACTCATGGCCTGCCCGACCTCCTGGTCTCCGATAACGGGCCCCAGTTCACGGCCATGCAATTTGAGACATATCTAGCAGGTCAGGGGATTCGGCATGCCCTCGTCGCGCCATTCCATCCGGCATCAAATGGACAGGCGGAGAGAATGGTGCGATTCGCAAAAGAGGCCCTCGCTAGGATGGGTCCAGGTGATTGGCAAACACGCATTGACCATTACCTATTGATCCAACACATTACCCCCAGCGCAACGACGGGTAGGAGCCCCGCTGAACTACTCATGGGCCGCCGTCTACGGTCTCACCTGGACCGTCTTCACCCAAATTACTCTGCCACAGCTCCCCCAGACTCTACAAGCAAAATTCAGAGTTTTAGCATAGGGGATTCAGTATACGCCCACAACTATGCAGGGGGACATTGTGGATGCCGGCAAAGGTCATTGGCATCACGGGTCCACGATCGTATCTGTTGGAACTAGAAGATGGGCGGAACTGGAAAAGGCAGATCGATCAACTACGGGGCCGCCTGGCGCACTCAGATCTACGAACAGAGAACGAGAGCTACCTGCAATTGCAAAGCCAGCCACTCGAAAGCCCCAACACAGAGAACTACGACACCTGCGAGCCAAGGACAGAACAAGAGGTCAAGCGCGAAACGGAACAACCCCCAAGCAACGGAAGCGAGCAGATCCCCGAACGCCAAAGCAACGAGAGCCTGCAAACGCCCGGAAACGAAACACAGAAAGAAACCAATCCTACAACTACTTCTGACCAACCCGAACTTCGACGCTCCACTCGAGTAAGGCAAACACCAACGTATCTCAGGGACTATATTACTAACCGCAACGTTCCGTCTAGGAGGGGAGGGGTGTTAGATATTAACATATATCGTGGTAAGTCTCCTCTCTGGTCCGCTGCTACAGCAGGAAACAGGTATCATTCTGATTGGTCGAGGGGCGTACCCGATCCCTATAAAAGGGGAACCCTCTGACCACAGAGCAAGGTGGATCACTACTACTATTAATAAAGAGCTGTTAAGTCACTTCGCGTCCGCAGTCTGTTCTCTCGTTGCCCAGATCTAACAGCACCTAAACTGCTGTGATGACCTAGGGCACGGCACAGAGGTAACACAGGCAGCTGGCAGTTCAAACCACCCCTTTATTGCTCCAAATTTTCCCAAATGCTCCCACATTTCTGGCAAGTCCCAGAGCAAAGTGATGACATAACACACACACATAGAAACACAGACATACATACACACACACACCACAAGCAGCCTCTGGCTACAAATAGTCCAGCCCAATGCTGTGAGCACCATGGCTGCAAAGCAAGAAATCCAGCAGAGCAAGTCAATGAGTCCAGGAAGTAAAAGAGCAAGGCAAGTAATCCAGAAATCCAGAAAGAATACAAGGAAACCAGGAAAGTTCAAATGTTGGCACATAACACTCCATGAATTCAGTGTTTGTTCCCCAAAAATGCCCCTTCCCACAGCATCTCCTTAAGTCTTCATCCCCAGGTGTGCCTTGTGAAGAGGGGCGGGGTGCTCTCCTCCCAAATAGTCAGGTCAGTCTGCGCTGTTCTTGCCTTCTCTCCACTCTCCGTGCTAGAGGATCAGGAGAGGGTGGTCCTTGCTCATTGCCTGAGCTCTGTCTCTGATGTTCACTGTTTAGTCTCTCGGTCATCCTTCCCCACTTCCTCCCTGCCTACAAGCCATCCCAATCCTGAAAGGCCCTGGCCTGACTGGGCTTGCTCTTCCCCATTTTCCTCTGAAGCCTCGAAGCCGCCCCCTTGATGTCCATTGGATCCAGTTCTGGCTCATCTTCCTCTGTAGTTTCTGGCTCTGTTGGCAACATGACAATTGCAGGTAGTGAGTGCAAAACATGGGAACTAATGTGAATTTAGATCCAAGAATATGGGAATGGCTTGTAAATGGCAGGACTGCTGATGGGGCTGAGACAAAAGGGAGCATTCGCACAACATGTGGGACCAGGTTACAACATTATAAATTTAGCACCTCATCTGTAGAATAAGCAAAACTGGCTTGGCTTAATTTGGGTTGGTTTTTTTAATGTCTTATTCTGTTGCACAAACTCAAGCCACTTGTTGGTTTATGGCTCACTGCATTGTGTGATCACTGAAAATAATTTAAGTAATGAAACGACACATTAAATGGGTATAAATATCTACTGAATCGGCCATCCAAATGCTTGCTGTTTCCTGCAAATTTTTAAAAAGAAATTAGCGGGGGAAAAGACTTACTTTTGCTATGTATGTGGCGTATTTTTGCAAGCATTGTGAAAACTCCAGATTAAGAGCATAGGTCTTATTGCATGTAGCTCAATATTTATTTGTAGTATGGGTCTCTTAAATTTCAGGCAGAAGTCATATCTGGAGATTCTTAGACTGAAGATGAGACTTCCTGTATGCAAAATAAGTTCTTTTATTTTGAGTTTTTGCTCCTCCTGTTTGTTTAAAACATCTAGCTTGATAGTCACAAAGGTTCTTTTTCAGGAGGCAACTGGACTTTGTTTTTTCTTTTGAAGCTTCTTCAGCTCTAACTGACTTCCATCTTACACCATCCTGTCAGAGCTGATGAAGCTTCTGGATGAGAAGCAAAACATCTTCTAAAAAAAAAACAAAGTCCACTTGCTTCCTGAAAACGAACCTTTGGGACAACCATGACTTGGATTACTGAGAATCTCTACAGAAATCTAGCTTGAAAGAGGAGATAACAGTGTAACATAGAAGTAGGCAGCAACTTGGTGACCTAGGATAGCACCTGACAGGGGTGAGGAATGTTAAAATAGTAAGTAAACAAAATGGTTCAATGCCCCTGTGCTAGGAACTAGCAACACAGAGCCTTGGTGGCACAGTGGTTAGAATGCAGTACTGTAAGCTACTTTGGTGCCTGCTGGCTGCCTGTAATTTGGCAGTTCAAATCTCACTAGGCTCAAGATTGACTCATCCTTCCATCCTTCCGAGGTGGGTAAAATGAGGACCGAAATTGTTGGCAGCAATATGCTGACTCTGTAAACAGCTTAGAGAAGGCTGTAAAAGCACCATGAAGCAGTATATAAGTCTAAGTGCTATTGCTATGAAATAAATGGAATGAAAATATTGCAAAAGCAGTCACTTCAGTTAGCCCCAGAAAAGTTAGAAATTACCTGTTACTCAACAAGTCTCAGAAACCCCATTTGGACTTGTGTGATCTGTTAGTTTTAATCTGAAATTGGCTTTTGTCAAAACAACAAAGCAACACTCCAGTAACTGTGGTGTAAAACATTGTTTAAAAATTGGTTTGATCAGAATGGTGCACATCTGAAAAGGTCTTATTCAACCATTGAAAGAGGAAGCATTTTCCTTCTGAGAATGAACTACAGAATTTAAAGGCTCAATACAACGTCCTCTTAAAAGGAAAGGAAAGATTGGTAAAGAAGGAGACTTGGCAGAAACTAATTCAATCAATCAGGAAACGGGGTTCTAGCATACTACCAGAAGGCTAGGAAAACTGCTAACCTCCCCAGTCAATCTGGTATCTCCCCACGAATATGAACTAACTGTTGGTCAGTGAACATTAGACCAATTATACACAATGCTCGTTCGTTGCATCTTTGAAACTCTGCTATCTTCTTGGCATCATCCTCGTCATATGGATTCCAAGAAGTCACGTCCGGTGGATTCTGTACAGCATCCCACAATCCCTCAGTATGCAGAAGTAAGCTGCACTTCATTGACCAGGGAACATAGTTTATTCCATCCAACTGGGTTATCAGTGATAAATTTGCTGATGGTGTGTATGCCAACTTCTCCACAATAGTAAACACTTATAACAGTGACGTGCGGTGAGGGTTATGGCTGGGGAGGCTGGTGACGTCATCAGGAAGGCGGGGAATGGGACGACGTGTGCAGGAGGCTGAGGCAGCCTCAGCCTCCAGCACACGTGGTCCCATTCTCTGCCTTCCTGAGTGAACATTAAGGGGACCGCGGAGTGCACTGATCCACGTAGCATTGCTTCCTCCACTGGTGCCAGTCCCTCCCCCCCACTCCTTCAAGGTCTCCCACCAACCGAAAGCCCGATCCCCAGCTCCCTCGGGCAAGGCTTGAGCGGGGTGAAAGCGCAGCCCCTTTTGTTGCTTTCCCATTCAAGCGGCTGCGCTTTCGTGCCTTTGTCCTCCGGCAGCACTGACATTTCTGCCTCCGCCCTCCGCAGCTCCCGGGCGTGCCCGGACGGAGGTAGCCAGAATGGCGCCGAGGCAGTCTGGCGGGCGAGCGACCGAGGATCAGGCTGCCTCGCTCGCTCTTTCGTCCGGCCGGTTAGGGCAAGTTACTGCATTTAAATTCCTTGGGGTAGTTTTTCCACTCTAAAGGCATCCAGAATGTACAGCCACACACCGTAGTGTAGCACTTAGGTCTAATAAGTGTTATTAAGTGCTTCTTTTATACAAAGGACAAATAATCCCTGTGGTATTTAAAATTTTTGATAACAAACCACTGGCCCAAATCCTTTATGGAGGACAACTAGGAATTAATGTGAAGAAGGATGCACTAGAAACTGTGCAAACAAAATTTTGAGAACAAGGCTTGCTGCACTTAATGCAACAGGAAAGCTCCAAACACCACACTAAGGTTTGAGACAGAAATGCCTGCAATTCTGTCTAAAACTAAAGGTTTGGGGAAGAAGAATAAGCTACTGGGTGAAAATCCAATTCTTCGCAATCAGACTGACCCTTTTAGTTTTAATAGACAATTTACCTTTTCCCTGGAAACAGGCCATACGGAAGAAATTGGCATTGTATAAACTTTTTGTACTATTCCTAATTTTGTTAGGATATGACCAAGCCAAACAACTGTTCACTTAAAGACAAAAGGGTATGGAGTTTAAGACTGAAATTCATAGGCTGCCAAACATGGCAGAAACTGGATAAATAAGGGCCCTTGGGAATCAGGAAGATAGCCACAAAATCTAAATTTCTTCAAGCTGAGAATAACATTTTTCACTCTTACCATCTTACCATCTACACAGCTGCAAGGCAGATAGTCCAAAACCCCATTAGCCAAGCATACCTGCCCTTGTGGTAACAAGGTAGTTGAAACCATTTCACATATATTACTATGAAGCCAATTGTGTAAGGATATCTGATCTGCTTATATTCTGTCCCCAATAGGTAAATTTCAAGGAAGACCAGGTAATTTCTATGTGAATCAACTTCTAGAAGTGTTTATTACCATTGCAGTAGCCAAATTCTATGTTGCTGTGATGAAAACAAGGCATAACTGGTTACAGAAACAATCACTTCTGTTATATTCATCCCTTTAGATTTAACACATACTAGCTCTCTCGTTTTTTGATGATATATATTTTACTTTATAGTCTATAATATTTTAGATTGCAACACTCACACAGGTAATTAAGGCACCATTATAGCAAGGCATGCCACAATTTTAAGTGTTATTTTATCTTTGTTATGTTAGGGTTTGATTTCATCTATTTGATGTGATTTTGGTGTTGTCTTTTTTTTAAAAAAATTGCTAGTTAATTTTTGCTGATATATACACATACGCCACACAAAATGGGTTGGGCCACATCACGGATATAAGTGGCAGATGAGTTTTTCTCTTCTTTGGCCAGTTGCATGTTTCATAGCTTTTATAGAAATCCTAAACTTATGTTATGATTATTTTATTTTATTTTAGGATTGATATGTCAATGCATTAAACATTACTACCAACGTTTGGCTATTTTGCTGCTAAAATTTGACAATGTAGTTGGTTGGGGGAATCATATATTTCTACCCTCTAATCATATTGTCCAATTTTAATGGCACAATTGGCCAATCATATTTTCTAATATGCTTTCACAACTGAGAGGATACAGTAAAACCCAGTGCAACAATTTTGTGTGGAAAAGCAGATCTTAAAACCCATTGTTCTCAAAAACAGCAATAGGATTAGCATAATACACTAATAAAAAAGCTTAGAGGCAGTTTTTATCTACGGTATCACCAGCCCAAGAATATCACTGCCGACTAGCCTTAAAACTCACAGTGGAATTCTTCCTATATGTGCATATGTGATGGAAAAGGGTGAAATACAGGTTTCCAGATATAAAAAGGATTTGAAACTGATTAATTTTATGACGGTCCATACAGTTAGTTGACTTTCATCAAGAATAACACAGGCTTAGTGAATTATATTTTTTGTGGAAAAAATAAGAGTTCTAAGTGTAGATCAGGTATCTGGCACCTTCTGAGTTCTTATAGATCTTTATGATTCCAAGACAAAATACTTGATTTCTACTTACAGAGGTGATACTAAGTCTGAGGCTGTGCCTCATATGGCAGGTACTGGATGCCAGCAAGATTTGCAACAATGACCTGTCAGGAAAGTATGCTGAATATCATCATATTGTGAACTATCCTGGGGGACTCTCTTTATGAATTCTAAAAAGATACAGCAGCCCTTTAGGCAAGAATGAAGTCACATCATTTAAAACTTGGTTTCATGCCTTCTGCTAACCGTTCTTCAACTGTATTTCCAGAGTCCAAAAAATATCACAAAATAAAAATGCCCACTCAGTGGCGTAGCGTGGGTTGTCAGCACCCGGGGCAAGGCAAGTAATTTGCGCCCCCTAACCCGTGGATTTTAGCACTCGAGTCTCTTCCACTAGATTAGTTAAAGAAATCCTTACCCCCTAAGCACATGTATTGTTTGTTATGAAAATACTGATGTAATTAAAGTAAAATGCATCTAAATACAAGTTTATTTTCAAACACTTTATTGAGTGCGAACATGCATTACACATTCTCCACATTTTCAGCAGGTCTATGAATACAAATCTACAAATGTAGTAACCTAGCATGGGCCATGCTATTATATGTCGCCTCACAACCATCGTAAACGACAAAAAATATCAAGAACAAAAACTAAACATCAAAATGGAACCATACCCTGGAGATGATCCAAGACTGGGCTAGATGGAGCCAACTTCCTCAATCCTGTACCTCTAATTGTAATTCTTTAATAGAAGTGCAAGATATCAATCTGTATATACAGATTAATTTAAATTCACCTACTTTTAATTAGCACAAATTTTTCAACAACGGAATTGAAATCTACATTAAAGTGTCTCTCAATGGACAGTATTGCTAGATTACCCAGTCTTTCTTGGCTCATTGTAGATCTCTGATATGTTTTAATTAGTTTAAGTTTTGAGAAACTTCTTTCACAACTCGCTGTAGAAACAGTGATAGTAAGAAAGATTCTTAATGTGACAAGAAAGTTAGTTAAACTTTCTTGCAGCTTCCACTTATACACCCAGCGAAGCAAATCTAAAGCTGACCGCTGCTAGAAGGATAACTGGCTTCTAAAAGCCAACATTGTGGAATGAACTAACATGTCTCTGTCCATATCTAAATTGTGGCATATTTAAATATAATCCTATATTTTAAATATAGTTATGAGTGAACAAGATTTTTAACTGTTTAATTGGTAGCCAATATGTAAATTAGAATTTACTTTCAAATAATAACCAAAGAATATATAATACTGAGAAGGTGACATAGACAAAGAAAATTGCATGACCGTAACAGGATGAAAAAAAAAGGAATAGCATGGCCATCTTTGCATATTGAGACTAATCTTGGGGCCCAACGTAACTTTTTATCAAGCAGACATCTTTCTTAAATTGGTTTTTAATGCCTTGGGACCTATAGATGGATATAGGTTATGCACATCTGACAAATTATGCTTTATTTATTTTTATGTACCATTGTGGGATTCACTTTTTCAAGCATGGGTAATAAAATGCTTCAAATAAGTACAAAACGTGATATATTTATTACCATTGTATGTAGTTAATATTTTTCAGTGTCACCACTGGAAAATAGAGAATAATGTTTCTAGCCACTTTTCCCTTTTAAGTTACTTCTAATTACTCCTTTTGCAGGATTAATCAATATTGATATACAAAAAAGTAGTAATAGTACAAAAATAGTAACAACTAACGTCAGATAAAGTATTTCTGTAAGTATTAGAATCCATGTTTATTTACAGCCATGCTGCCTGAACTGTTCTATGACCCATGTTCTGTAATGCTTATCCCTACAGGGTAGCTATAGCTCACTTGTGAAATTAAGAGTTGAGATAGCAAAGAACAGCCTGTCTGCAGTTGCTTACCCATCCTTTCTTTCTGGAAGACAATTTTTTAAGAATAGAGAGTGATGAATTATCCAGAAAAAGAAGTATTTTTTAACTTACTTGAATTCTTTTTATATAGTGTAAAGGAGAAAAAAATGAATTAGAAACAAACTGCCCAGAGAGAACACGTGCACAAGACAATACTGTCTTTTTATATTTCATCCTGGCTTTATTTGGGCCTGTGAAACTTTCCTCCCAAACAGCACAAAACAATCATTTCTGCCATGTCATCTTCTTTCTGTGAACAGCAAAGGGGTCCAAACTTGATCAATTTTTCTAAATGGTAAAAGAATGAGTAAAGTTATATAAGAAAGTTAGGGGTATCATTTTATACAAAACACACTAGCTTTGGAGATTTTGCCATCAGGGATTGAATTGAGCAAGTGTACTTTTTATTGTAAAGTCCTAGAGCAAGAGGAAAGAGAGGAAAAATTATGAGCAAGAAACATGGTAGGGATCTCATTGAATGAATAACAAAAAGTAATACACTGACTTTTTCTAACCTGAAATCCATAAGGCATCTTTTAGCATGATCAGCCATCTGAGAGGTTTTCAATAAGCATCCAATACTGGATGAATCAGTGATAATATATCTGGGCTTCAAAAAACCATATAACCACTAGATAGCAGCAGTGACGGCAAAAAAAAAACACCTACTCTTTTTTTTTTGCTGTTAGTAGTTGTTTGGTTTTTTGAGCTTTGGTAAAATGATATTGTAGCACTAAGTGTGATTTAACCAGCTCATATTGAGTATTGCCCAACCAGAAAGCAAGGAACTAACTAGATACCAAAGTGAAAATGCATATAAACAATCTGAAATGTAGTAATTGTTCTTTATAATCATCAATTGAAAATGCTGGTATTTTGGTGTGCAGGGAAGATCAAAAGAAGCAATTCCTATTCCATTGCCCTTTATTCCTCTCAGAATGGAATACCAAAGGAGGAGGAGCCTTCAGTCATATGGGCATGTGCAAATTTTCTACCTGTTGACACACCTCTCTTTGTAAGATGCTTGCTGGAAAGTCAGGCTCCAGAGGAAGTGTGTAGGAAATAAGAGGAAACAGCTTTGAAGAATAACTCTATTCTTCTGTTTGTTTCCCTGCTTTTTACACAATACTGAGGAAAGGACAAGGCTCATCTAGCCTAGCTCCTATTCATATGGAGAAAAGGAAATGGAACAACATTGAAAATCTGGTGCCTCCTTCCTACCATGCTACTCCACAACAGAAAGTACATGATCAACTATTTTGGCCCAACACATTTCTGCCGTCTTCTGTTCCTTAAGGTGGGGCAGTCAGAAGTGGAGAATGGTTCGAAATCGGCTGTTTTTATTTATTCCTGGGTGGTCCCATCTTAGCACAACCAGGGGTGGGATTCAATTGTACCCATCAGGCACCCTTTCGCTGTCTTTTTTGGCTTAACCTTCCAACCCGCGCCTCAAGTTCTTCACCTCAATTGGTTCAGCAGCTCTCCGGTTCTCTGGAAGGCCTGCACACGTATATTGTACTCTCTCTCTCTCTCTCCCTTCCCCGCTGGAGTGTTTGGGCACGGAAAGTGTGTCCGCAAGAGAAAGCTAGGGTGAGCCCCCTTCGTTTACAACCCGAGTCGCGGGAGCCCGAGTTTTTTTGCGCATAAGTGTGTGCTGGAAGGAGAGATAGACAGAAAGAGAAGGAAAGAAAAAGGGAGAGCGCGGCCGGGAAAACCAGGGGGGAGAGAGAGAGAGAGAGAGAGAGAGAGAGACTCTCAGCGAGCAACTCCTGACAGAGTCTAGCCCGACAGCACGCCTGAGACTCTTCAACTGGGAGAGCGTGAGAACGCGAAAGCAGTAACAGCCCTTCTCGGCTCCACCAGCCGCTTCTCTTCGCCAGCTGCAAGCGGCCGACTATCGCCGGGAGAGAAAAGGCGGGGAGGGGATTCTGGAGGGGCCACATTCCCTGAATCCAGTTTCACTCTTTCTCTTTCCCTTCCCCAACCCCAACCTCCTCTCTCTCCCCCTCCTCGCCTCCCCGCCTCGCTCTCCCCTCCTTTCTTTCTTCCTCTCGCTTCCCCTCTCTCCTTTCCTCCGCGCCCCCCCAGATGTTGCGCCCGGTGCAGCCGGCCCCCCCTGCACCCCCCACGCTACGCCACTGTGCCCACTTCTGTTGCACTGAAATGGTAAAAGTTTCACTGCCAAAATGTGGACAACCACATCCACTTATTCTTCCTTCCCACCCCCTTCCTCACCCTCAAAATTAGGGCTAAAAGATCTATCCTTTAATCAATCAGTTTAAAAGGAGAATGTGTGGAAACCAGTCCTCGAGTCCTCTTATGGAATCCTTTGATGTTGTATATCTCTAAAAGGACATCATACATAAGTGAACTCGGTGGCTTTTGCAACAAGCCTCAAAGATGTCAACTTATTGATACATATATAGTGATGTCACAATATGTTCTTATAATTCAGTATCTGCTGCAAGTATGTGCATCACAGCATTTTTTGGGATGATGTCATCATTGTGTATTCATCTTCCTTTCTTGCTCTCCTTTCAGATTCCAAGATTGGACCTTGAACAGGTTATTGAACATCTGTAATGACCATGAAAACAGCATGGTCTGCTTTATCCAGATTGCACTACAGTTGGACACAGCACCAGGTTGATTGCAACAATTCTTATTCAGTCATATTTCAGTCACAGTTCTAAATCTATATATTTGTGAATCTATCTTAATAGACAATGTTCTTTGATCAATGGAAGACCATCAATGCTATAATTTCTGAATAATGTCAGTATTAGGGGAAAATAAGACTTAAAAAAGCTGGTGGAGCTGTACATTTCAGACAAGAATCTCAAATTATCCTACAAATCAGAATGGCTTTTCAGTATGACATTTATAGGAATTGGATTTCCTTTAATTTGAGGAAGCTAAATCCTAAAAGAATGGGAAATAAACTGTCAGAGTTCCAAATAACATCCAAAATTAAATCAGAGTCCAAAGCAAAATATTGCTCAAAGTTCCAATTTATTAAGAGAGTCATGTTGGCACATCTGTGAAAACCCAAATCTGAAAGCTTCCCGGGTTTTCCCACCCAGTTGAAAGTTCATGATCTTGCCCCCACACCCACAAGTCCATCACATGGTCCAATCTTCCACTGCCATGCTGGCAGTTCCACCCATCTAGTTCCGGGCAGGTGCAGAGATGCAAAAACAAAAGATGACCCTGGCTCTAGAAAGGAATTTCATTTTGACAACATCACATTCTATTCCTTACTATTCCCCTCCCAATTCCCCACTAATGAAACAGCATAGTAAAATAAGAGAGAGTGTGGCAGGCCAAAGATGCAGAAAGGACTATGACTGCAGGCCTGACATAAACATTCTGATTAACTGGATTATTTCCACCTTCTATTAGTTGTTTCAGTTTGTAGTTTTCTGTCACTGCTACTTTATTATTATTGGAAATCTCCTAAAGGTACAGGAGCATCTGCAGAATACAACTAATGCTCATGGCTGAGCAATCAAAACCACATTCTTTTTAATTGTGTGTCCCATGCATTGTACACACTTAAAAGGAAGTAGGGCTTTATCCATTTGCACTTGCCATTGTGACATTGCTGACACATAGGTGTCTCTGTGAAGGATCATAACCCTTCCGAATGTTTCCAAACGATTTGAAATACATGAATAAATGAATAAAATACATACATTGTATTCTAGATGCCCACAACTGTGCGGGATGGTTGCCTAAAGGCTGAATTGGCAAAACAGAATCATGTTAGATAGTTGCATTGCAAAGCATTGGGTGGCTGGAAGTCAACCTGAAAACTGAGAGGAGGAGGAGCGGACTATCTGAGTGTGACAGTGATATAATGTAGACCTTTACTTTGAGTACATTCACAGGTATTTTCCATTTGTACATAGAAAGGTATTTTCTGGGTTTGGGTCGGTTCTTCCTTTTTAAATTCTCCATTATATCTATCAAAAGTAGGGAGATTACAGTGCTGATTTTTAGTAATGTTTTCTGCATAAAGGAGCTTCAGAGCCGCCATGAGACACTGGTTGCTCATCTATTCTAAGGCGCAGGTATGCTGGTGATTAGACTGCCATGGGCATCACCAGATTGCCTAGTAACTATTGTGGTTAAATCACCTAAAGCAGGGGTATCAAACAGGGGTGGGTTCCAGCTTCTTCTGCCGGTTTGCTCAGGGACACACTTTGGGCATGCGCGAGCTACGTGTGCATGCACAGTAGGTAAAAAATAAACAAGATAGAACCGGTTCAGGGGTGTGGCTGACCAAGTTACTACCTACTCGGCTGAACCAGTCTGACCAGTAGCAACCCACCTCTGTGTCAACCCTGATTGCATCGGGGCTGTATCGTGACATATCAGGATGTTTTATGCCTTTGTGGAGCCTGGTGGACGTGGCCTGTGTGGCCTTTATCTGGCCTGCAAGTGGCCAGTTTGACAGGCCTGACCTAAAGCATGCCAGGTCACAGACCCCTGCACTGTCCTTACACTGCCTCTGATTTCAGTGCCATTGGAAAAAGGTGAACCCCTTAGAGTGGTGGACCATTACTATACCACATGGAATTATGTCTTGAGCAAGACATCTCTAAAAAGACTTGACCTGTGCTTGTTTTGAATCCTGGCAGCTATTTAATGGCATCATCCTTATTATTTCACTACAGAAAGAGCCCAACACGCTGAAGAGGAACCAGTTTTATTTTCTTCTCTAAATGCACCAAAAAACCCCAATGATTTTAAGGTGTCCAGATGTCATTTATTCCTTGGTCTTTAAGTTGGTGTGTTGCACCTCGAGGCTACATGTTAACTTCTTATTTTTCCACCTCTAGCTCCATAATTTTAACACTGAACCCCAGCCTTTTACCAGATACTCAATTTTCAATATTCAAGTCAGTCTTGGGAGATTGCTGCTTATGTCTTGGCATGTTACTTCACTATGGCTGCCCGATGAATCGCTCACATTGGCATGGTCGTGATCTAGCCAGAAGGTATATTTCTATAGCACTTCACAGAAGGACAATGAATTCCACAAAGGACCACCCTGATTAACTAAACTCGAGAAATCTGCTAAGATTTAAACCTTGCATAAATTCCAAGCCCTCTTTTGTTGAAGAAAAGGAAGAATGAATCAGAATCATATGAAGAATAGAAATACAGTGTGTATGTGAGGGGGGGCTGATGGGAGGGAGGGAGGGAGGGAGGGAGGGAGGGAGGGAGGGAGAGAGAGAGAGAGAGAGAGAGAGAGAGAGAGAGAGAGAGAGAGAGAGAGAGATAAAACATAAAAATCTACTTTACCTGGTGAAGCTGTACAATGCCTCACTTTGTTCCAGGGTTGCATTGTTATATCTGTTCCTCTTAAATATATAGGAGAACGAATTTTAACAATGTCTCTCCCACCCTGCAACACATTTTCTTTGCTATTCTGCATACATTCTCATCATTAGAGCTATCAGAATACAAGGGGAGATGTGCTCAGCCTTTCATATGTCTCCTTTTGGTGTATCAAAAAGGGCTCATCGTTTCTTTGCTGGGAAGATGAGGGAAATTGTAATAAAAGCATTCTGCCCAAGGATAAAAAGGTGGACATTTACCAAGCTAAATAAAGAATGGAGCGCTTGCATTGAAATTCCCTGGTTTTTGTGTTGGGGGTGGGGGGGAGGGGGAGAAATAGTCAGCCAAGGTTCTTTTTATTTATTCATATATTTAAATAAATAAATAAGGGCTGCAGCCCCAGAGAAGCCACTTTCTAATTTAACTCCTGGTGAGTTCATCACGCTTTGTATTCTGCTTGTCTTTCTACATAAGCAAGTGAAAAAGCAATCACCAAAAGAGCGATGACAGCTTGGAATCTATAATAAACTCAACCCATGGCGGTGGCCTTTTACATGTATTAGACTTGTGGGTGTGTTAAATTTGCAGCTTAGGAAGTTTTCAAGTTTTCCCCAATGTAACACTTACCCCAATACCTTTAAAAAATAAATTTCAGGTATGGGACGGTGCGTTTTATTAATTCTTAGTAATTCTGTGTTTGTTTGTTTTAAAAAACCAGGCATCAATCTTGCCTTTTTAATTCAGAAAGACCAAATCAAATTTAAAATTTCCCTCTTAAAAATTATATATGCCCCTTTAATAAGGTGGGGACACATTGAGAGAGAGAACGCTCCTGTTTGGGGCAGAGTAAAGAAGAATGAATTTAGTTAAGACAAATAATACTCTCTATTGCTATCCCCATTTAGCAAATGCTACATTTTTTGACAGCTTGTTGATGAGTTGGAAAAATACAAATGGTACAGGACTTGTCATAGTTTAGAGAATAGCACATGTGAGATTAATGAGAATTTGGATCACAACAAAAAGCTTAAAAATACAGTGGAAAATAAGAAAAAAATATCTCAGCATTGTTAGATCTGGGCAACGAGAGACAGACTGCGGACACGAAGTAACTCAACAGCTCATTTTATTAGTAGTAGTAGTGATCCAGCTTGCTCTGTGGTCGGAGGGTTCCCCTTTTATAGGGATGGGGCACGCCCCTTGACCAATCAAAGGAATACCTGTTTCCCGCTGTAGGAGCGGACCTGAGGGAAGACTTATCCCGATATATGTTAATATCTAACACCCCTCCCCTCCTAGATGGGACGTTGCGGTAGGTGACATAGTCCTTTAGGTAGGTGGGTGTTTGTCTTGCTCGGGAGGAACGTCGGAGTTCCGGTTGTGTTGAAGTACTTGCAGGACTGGTTTCCTGTTGGTTTGAAGTAGTTGCAGGATCGGGTGCTTTTTCTGTTTCTGGAGGTCTTGCGTTTTCGATGCTCTTTTCCCTGGTATCTTGTTCGGCTGTGATGACGGGGGTTTGCTCAGCGGCTGTGATGACGGGGGGTTGCTCAGCTGCGTGCGTGATGTCCTGTCCCCCGCTTAGCTCGCCGGTGTCGACGTTTCCTGGGATGAAGTTTCCCTGCGGTTGTCTTTCTGTGGACAGGAAACTTTCGCCCTCATCCCTTAAGTTGGAGTGTGCTAGGCGACCTCGAAGCTGATCGATGTGCCTTCTCCAATTCCGCCCATCTTCAAGCTCTAACAAATACGATCGAGGGCCCATGATGCCAATGACCCTCGCCGGTATCCACAATGTCCCCCCTGTGTAATTTTGAGCATAAACAGTGTCTCCTTCTCTAAAAGACCTGACCTTACTTGTAGAGTCTGGGGGAGCCGAGGTAGAGTAATTCGGGTGGAGCCTGTCCAGGTGAGACCGTAGGCGGCGACCCATTAGTAGTTCAGCGGGGCTCCTACCCGTCGTTGCGCTCGGGGTAATGTGTTGAATGAGGAGGTAATGGTCAATGCGTGTTTGCCAATCCCCCGGGCCCATCCTGGCGAGGGCCTCTTTCGCGAACCGCACCATTCTTTCTGCCTGACCATTGGACGCTGGATGGAATGGCGCGATGAGGGCGTGTCTGATTCCCAACCCTGCTAAAAATGTTTCAAACTGCATGGCCGTGAATTGGGGCCCGTTGTCCGATACTAACAGATCTGGTAGACCATGGGTGGCGAAAAGCCGCCTAAGAACCTTTATAACTGCTTCTGCCGTGGTTGATGTCATTAGGACTACATCTAACCATTTAGAATAAGCATCTACAACTATGAGGAAGGTTTGACCCTGGAATGGCCCTGCAAAATCAATATGAATGCGTGACCAGGGTGCCTTGGGTTTCTCCCATTCTGTGGCGGGCGCTTCCGGGGGTGCTGGTCTCGACTCCTGGCATGGGTCGCAAGTGGCCACCCACTCCTCTATTTCTTTGTCCATATTGGGCCACCACACATAACTTCTCGCTAACACTTTCATTCTCACGATCCCCGGATGACCCATATGTAAAGCATTCAATACATTTTTTCGTAGAGCAAAAGGAATAACAACTCGATCCCCCCACAACAAACATCCCTGTAACACGGAGAGTTCGTCCCGTTTAGACCAAAACATTTTGAATTCCGGGCCCACATTTCCCTTTGGCCACCCCCTCCATACCCAAGTTTGCACTTGCTTTATTAAATTGTCCTTCGAGGAGAACCTTGCAACATCGTAAGAAGAAACCGGTCCCGAATCCAAACAGTCAATGAGCAATACCGGTACTTCTGGAGTGGGGTCTGGCAAAATGTCTGGTAATGGGCAACGGCTGAGCGCATCTGCGTGTCCTAGAGTGGAGCCCGGTCGATGAATTAACTTGTAAGAGTACGCAGCCAGGAAAACAGTCCACCTGGTCATGCGTGGAGAAAGGGAGACCGGAGTGGGGCGATTTCCCGCCAAAAGTCCTAACAGCGGTTTGTGATCAGTAATGAGTTCAAAATCGCGGCCGTAGAGGTATTCATGGAAACGTTTCACACCTGCAACGGCAGCCAACGCTTCTCTGTCCATTTGGCTGTAGTTCCTTTCGGCCGATGAAAGAGTTCTGGAGTAGAAAGCAATGGGTGCTTCTTTTCCGTCGGGCATCCTGTGGCTGAGGACTGCTCCAACCCCGAAAGGCGATGCGTCGCAGGTCAATACCAGCGGGAGGGTCTGACTGTATTGCACAAGTAGTGAGTCAGTGGTGAGCAGGCGCTTTACCCCGGCGAATGCTGCAGCTTCGGCTCGTCCCCATCTCCATGGTGCGTTCCTCTGGAGTAGACGGTGTAGTGGCTCAGCAACGGTCGCCTTCTGTCTCAGAAAAACGCTGTAGAAATTAAGTAGTCCGAGGAAGGCCTGCAACTCGGTTTGATTTCGTGGTGTGGGGGCGTCCTGGATCGCCTTAATTTTCTTTTCAGTGGGGTGAATTCCCTGACCATCAATTCTATAACCCAGGAATTCTACGCTAGGCACGTTAATTTGGCATTTTTCTTTTTTAAGGCGGAGGCCCTTCTCTCTGATTCTGGCCAAAACAGACCTGACTCTTTTGTTTAGTTGCTCCTCGTTTGCAGCGGACACCAAGATATCGTCAAAATATGGGACGACTCCCGGTATCCCTTGCAACAGTCGTTCCATGACGCTCTGGAACAATCCTGGAGCAATACTTACGCCGAATTGTAGCCGGTTGCATTTAAACGCTCCTCTGTGCGTCACTATAGTCTGGGCCTCCGCTGTGGCGCTATCTACTGGCAGTTGCTGGTAAGCTTGTGCCATATCTAATTTAGCGAAAACCTTTCCTGGCCCCAATGAGTGCAATAGGTGCTGTACTACGGGCACCGGATATGCGCTCTGTTGTAGCGCGACATTAATTGTGCATTTATAGTCTGCGCAGATGCGGACTGATCCGTCTGGCTTAACTGGGGTCACGATAGGTGTCTCCCAACGCGCGTGATCTACCGGCTCAAGGATTCCTTGTTCCACTAACTTATCTATCTCTTTATCTATTTTTGGGCGGAGTGCAAAAGGCACTCGTCTCGGTTTAAGTCGGATTGGCGCCACATTTGGATCTAAATTGAACGATATTGGTTTGCCCACATACTTACCAAGACCGGAGCTGAACACATCCTCGAACTCCTTAAAGATCTTTTCAGCGCTGCTGTTTCTCACGGCGTTGATTCCGGTGACTTCTAATCCCAGGGCTTCAAACCAATCAAGCCCCAGGAGGTTCTGCAATGGCGCGCTGGAGATGGTCACGGGCAGCTGGGCTTCGATGTCCTTAAACTGGATGTGGAATGTGCCTTGGCCCACGATGGGGACTTGGTTCCCCTGGTAGTCTCGTAGCAGGACGTCAGGAGCGCGCAGTTGGCTCTTTCTGAGGCTGGGAATGGCCTGTTTCATGGATGCCCATGAAATGATCGTCAGGGTTGATCCTGTGTCAACCTCCAGCTCGCAGGGTGAGCCCTCCAAGAGGACTGTGACTTTCAGCCTTTTGGGCCGCTTAGGGCGGACCTGATGTATCGTGGTGAGATACGTTCGCAACTCCTCTCTCTGGGTCAACTCTATCTCATCGTCTATATCCTGAGAATACTCTCGTTGAGCGTCTTGGTAGAACGCTCTTTCGGCTCTCTGTGTGAATTCTCTCTGGGGATACGCTCGCTCACTTTCTTGTGAGTAATCTCTCTGGGAATACGCTCGTTCAGCTCTTTGGGGAGTTTCTCTCTGGGTAAACACTTGTGGATTTCTCTCTGGGCGCCCTTTTTGATTTCGCCAAGCCCCTGGGTTGGGCTTCTGTTGGCGGTACATGGGTGGCTGCCGTGAGGCAGGGACTCCGCTCCGGCACACTCGTGCGATGTGCCCAAGTTTGTTGCAGTGCGAACAAACAACGTTCCTGAACCTGCAAGTAGACCTGGGGTGATTCCCTCCGCAGCTTGCGCAGGGCGGCAAACGGGATCCGGGTTTTCCCCCAGGCCTCCAGTGACTGCTCTGCATTAGGTGACTGTCCTCGAACTCGGGATCCACGTAGTCGGGGCTTGCGTCTTCGTAGTGGACTCTGGTTTGTCTCGGTGCTGGCTGGGTTTCGTTGACCCTTCGTTGTATGGTCACTGCTGATTTCTCCGCTGATTCCGACGCTCTTGCTTTGTTCAATGCTGACTGTAGGGTTAGATTCGGGTTGGCTAACAGTTTCTTTTTGCAACGAAATGTCTCTTACCCCACAGATGAATTGCTCTAAGATATGCTCTTCCAAATCCCTGTATTCACAGTGGGCTGCTATTCTTCGTAGAGCTGCAACAAATTGGTTAATGGATTCTCCCGCCTTTTGAGTCCTCATGTTGAATTCTTTGCGGCTGACATGGCGGGACGGTTTTGGCGCGTAATGTGTTTCCAAGGCTTGTTTCAGCGTCGCCCATGGTACTGCTTGTATTGGAGTAGGCGCGGTGAGGTCTCTGGCCGTATTGAAGACTTCCTTTCCGCAGTAGCCGAGGAAGATATTTTTCTTTCTTGCATCGGTGATCCCCGTGTACTCATTTGCTTCGAGGAAACACTCGAAGCGAATCATGAAGGCTTCCCATTCGTCGGTTGCTGGGTCGAAAGGAGCGGGGGGAGCATGCATCGCCATCTTCTCAGTTTGAATTTGCCGCGCTGCGGTGATCTGAGATGGCTGCCGGAATTTCTGCCGAATTCCTGGGCTGGATCAAATCCGGAGATTCTTGAAGTAGCGTTCTTCGTCCTATCTGTCTCTCAATCCCACCTTCGTCGCCAATGTTAGATCTGGGCAACGAGAGACAGACTGCGGACACGAAGTAACTCAACAGCTCATTTTATTAGTAGTAGTAGTGATCCAGCTTGCTCTGTGGTCGGAGGGTTCCCCTTTTATAGGGATGGGGCACGCCCCTTGACCAATCAAAGGAATACCTGTTTCCCGCTGTAGGAGCGGACCTGAGGGAAGACTTATCCCGATATATGTTAATATCTAACAAGCATCAATTCGAAGTACAGAGAAGAGGCCATGTAACTTCTGAGAAAGAGTACTAATTTCAACAAAGTACTAATTTTGATGTTGGCATGACACCAGCTAATAGGTGTGTGGAAAACATTTTGAGGTCAAAACTTTTAACCCTGAAATACCCTGTCCCATCTCTTCTGAGGCTGGAATATTTTTTTTTAACCTTCACAGGTATTCTGACTTTGGAGCCCACCAGAACAGGATCTAATGGGGTCAGAACACATATTTCTACCAGTTAGGTACATGTTCATATTTCCTAAAAATGTGACTGTTGGCAGGAAGGATATTAAATATCTGCATTGTCTAAAATCATCCTCCACACCTGATTCCAATATATCAGAGTTCCTGCTACCAATGCAGGATTGTCTGTAAGATGTGTTTAAAAATGGTCAAGATGATGGCTGGGGTGTGATTAAAACATTACCCATTTTTAGGGGCAACACACATGCAATGCCTTTTGAGAGCAGGCAGAGTTTTGCTTATATCATTGTGACTACCATCTTGACTCTTTCGTCACCCTCCATGGGCATCCCTGAACCCCTGGTTGACACTGATGGAAAGTATGCAAAGTAAAGTGATAATTATCCACACAGATATTTCTACTATCAGATCTTGGATCTAATGATGTCCCTTTTGCCCCCATTTTTTTTAGCTCCATAGTGTCTCTAAGAAGCAGAGCACATGTATTTACCATATGGGCAGATAGTTTTTTTTTTTTTTGAAGTTTAGTAAGTCATAATTTGATGGACAGTTCTCAAGTAAGGTGACCTGAACTATTTTAAACAAAATAGGTCCAAAGCAACTTTTCTAAACCTAATAAACTTAGCAAACTTAAATGGATTTTCAAAATCCCCAGTGCTGATTTTGATGACTAGGAGGACTTGAACCTTTACTGTTTCAAACCAGTTACTGCACCACATGGTTGCTAATATTTCTAAATTCCATATATCCCAAAATGCTTAGAACGTATTCATTCAAATAAACTTTTTAGTTATTATTTAGTGCAGTTCTCTTACTGCTATTAACGTTATAAAAAGAATGTGCGAATTGTCACACAGCAACACCCACATGGAGAGGAGAAAACCAGCATGATAGCATCAAGACACAAGCTCTGCTCCTTTGAATAAATGTGTACAATGACAGACTAAAACAAAATGGCAGGGCTTGTGCCATTTTGTTGATTTTGACACACACAGAAGCTCCTGTGGGCATATCTGTTTGAAAAGCTGGTACTTAAGATTGCAGGCTGTTTCTTTGAAACAAATGCTTTATTTAAGGTTTATTGCTGGATGAAATCCGATGGTATATTTCCAACAATGGAGGTAAAAACAACAGAAAAACAGAGTTGGAAGGGACTTTGGACCTCCAGCTCAAACAGGATACCCTATACCAGTGATGGCGAACCTTTTTTGGCTTTGGTGCCACAAGTGGGGAGAGCGCAGGGGGGTCGAGTGTGGGCGTGCCACACCCATAATGCAACGTGCAACCCCCCCAGTGCGCATGCGCGCACAACGCGCAACCCCTGCCCATTTTTACATTTTTTTTGCCCTCCCCAGGCTCCAGGGGCTTTATAGGAGCCTGGGGAGGGGGAAAAGAGCCTCCCCCGACCCCCCGGAGGCCCTCCGGAGGCTTCAGGGACTGTCTGGAGGCTTCCCTGAAGCCTTCGGAGCGCTTAAAACCACCCTCCGAGCAAACCGGAAGTGACTTCTGGGTTGCTCGGAGGGTCGTTTTAAGCGCTCCGAAGGCATCAGGGAAGCCTCGGACGATCCCTGAAGCCTTCGGAATGCTTAAAACGACCCTCCGAGCCACCCGGAAGTCACATCCGGTTTGCTCGGAGGGTGGTTTTAAGCGTTCCGAAGGCTTCAGGGACGGTCCCTGAAGCCTCTGGGGGGGGGGAGGCTCTTTTCGCCCTCCCCAGGCTCCTATAAAGCCTCTGGAGCCTGGGGAAGGTGAAAAATAGCTTTTAAAAAGGTGAACTCAGCTGGCCAGCACGCACATGCACGCTGGCCAGCTGACAGGGAAGCACCTAGCATGCCCTGATAAATGGCTCCGCGTGCCACAAGTGGTTCGCCATCACGGCCCTATACCGTTTTAGACAAATGGCTGTTCAATCTCTACTTGAAACAGTGATGTAGTACCCACAACTAGTGCCATAATTTCTGAAGGCAAGCCATTTGACAGGTTAATTTCTATCAGGAAATTTCTCCTTAGTTCTAGGTTGCTTCTCTCCACGATTAGTTTCCACCCATTGCTTCTTATTGACCCCCCCCTTCTTTGTAGTAATATTGTAACACTGTTATCATGTCATGCCAGGTCTATCTTTTCATTAGACTAGACATACCCAATTCCTGCAACCAATTGCAACCCAATTCCTTCCCCACACGATCTCCTGACTTCAAGGATCCCCTTGACCTCTGAAATGTGTTTTGAATAAACATCACTGGGACAAAGGTGAAGAGAAATGGGTATAGAAGAGAAATTCCCATTGTGCAAGAAAGGTGACTTGTGAGATACTGAATTTCATTTATTTTGCTTCAACATTCTTTCTCCCCTCTGTTTGATGATTAGAAACTGCTCTTTCTGTGGAAAGAAATCTATAAAGCATTGTTTAATTCATCTGATGCATATTCTAATAAACAGATGTTTGAGCTTATTTTTTTTTTTGATTGTACACAGTCAAATGAGCAACAATGATTAAAACATTTACAAATATATTTTAGCATTATGGAAAAGAGGACAATTTCTAGTAGCCGTTCTTTTGATGTGCCATAAAGGAATAAAGATGAAAAGTAGTAGAAACATATAAACTGCAATATGAACCAAAATGTAAATCTTCACTTCCATTTTTGAGTGTAGTGATCAATAATAGGTAAAGTTTAATAATCTATGACATTGAATGTACCTCATTTTAACCAAGTGACCATGGATTAGTTCAGACATGCATTTCAATTCCTTGATGACTGCATAGTCAGTTGAATTGGCTCCTTGTGAGTTGAAATACTGGAGTAGTTACAGGAACTATCTTCAAAGATCAACACGAATTGTCCAATGGGGGAGAAAAGATCCCACTTCAATGATTATTAGAGCACCAAACAAATTGGACACTTTTCTGAGATATTTTGGGTAGCTTTTCAAAACAAATTAATGACTAAACTTCCTGTCCTAGGTATTTTTTAATCTGGAAATAAGGCACAGTGGATCTGAAAAGATATTAGAAGTTATACTGATTTTTGGAATGTAATGATTACAAGGAGAAGGGTGTGTGTGTGTGTGTGTGTGTGTGTGTGTTTGTGTGTGTGTTTGTGTGTGTTTGTGTGTGTGTGTGTGTGTGTGTGATTTGTCTGAAGTGATGTAGGGTTTCCTGCCTAAGCAGGGGGTTGGACTAGAAGACCTCCAAGGTACCTTCCAACTCTGTTATTCTATTCTATTCTATTCTATTCTATTCTATTCTATTCTATTCTATTCTATTCTATTCCATTCCATTCCATTCCATTCCATTCCATTCTAAGATTTAATTTAAAATACTACTTATTTCACCTCCCTCCCTCCCACCCATCCACTTGTAGCCACCTAAAAGCTAGGCTTTGCCTATTCCACCGCTTTTCCTATCTATTTCCAGGAATACATCTTCCTTCTGTTACAGATATAAAACTATTTTTACCAGTCCTTGCTCAGGTTAGATTTCCATTCTCCAGGAAAACAGTCAAATGACTTCCTTCAATAAAAGAGACTTTCTAAGCAGACATTATGTTCTTTCTTCCCTTTTCTTCTATTTTTACCTATTATTCTGTGAACATTAAATGAAATTGGAAATACTTTCAAGAAGTACAAAAGAGCATATGGCATTACTTTTAACTATTAGTAACTTTTTAAAAAGCTATGCCTGAAATGGTTCCTATGAGTTGGCAGTCAGGGACAACTTTAAATACTACTGAAATTAAAATAGTCTACATTTGTCACAGTAAATGACTCATTTGATTTACTAGAATATGAGAACAATTAATTTAGGTAGTTAAATGGAGCTTTCCAATGCTTTCTCTATTTGTAAGTTATTTTAAAAAGTAATAAACATTTATAGCTGTGTGAAAAAGTCCTGCACGCTTTACGGTTTATGGTTTATGGTTTATGACATTTTTTAGATAGGCCATTGATTTTGTGATATTTTATGCTAACTGCTATGCAAATATTGTTATATTTAAATAAATACTGGTGGTTTTTAAGTGAAAAGCATAGGAGTTTTGCAATTTGGTGCTGTTTGGATGGGGATTGTGAATTTTCTTGCATGCTTACAATGCGTGCTTACAATGACTATAAAAACAGATTAACTGATGCATATCCAGTGGCATACGTGTTGCACTTACTAAGGCCAATGCTCGTGTTTTGTTAACAATGTTATCGTTTGTGGCCCTGAAAAGGACCGTTTAGGTAACGAAACATAGTTACTAGTATGAAATTGGCCAGCCCTTATTTCTTATCACCAGGAGTCATTGCTTCGGCATAGATTGTATAAGCCTTTGCACATGATCTTTGGTGACAATGTGGTGCCAGGCTGCAATAATGGATTCAATCAGCTCCTGCTTGGTCTTCGGATGCTTCTTGCTTATTTTGTAACCAATCTTGGCCCACAAGTTCTCAATTGGGTTCAAATTCGGGCTCTGGGCTGGCTAATCCAGGAGCTGAACATCATGCTTCTTCAACCACTGCTGGATGGACTTGGCTTGATGACAAGGAGCATTGTCATCCTGGAAGTAAAAGTCCTTCCTTACAAGTTGTTGAGTTGAAGGAAGCATGGTCTTTTCCAGGACTTCAACATACTGCTTGGAATTCATGATTCCCTGCATGATTTGTATCTGGCCAATACCAGAAGCAGCGATACAGCCCCAGATCATCACGTGCAATGGATGCTTCACAGATAGATTCAGGCAGTACAGCCTAAATTCTTCAGCTGGAAATCTTCTGACATACTTATTGCTAAGGTGACCAACTTTTTTACAGTGAAAAGGAGGACAAAACACGTTCTATTGTCCAAAATGCTAAGGTGACCAACTTTTTTACAATGAAAAGGAGGACAAATAAATTGGAAAAAATATATCGTAAATAAAAGAAATATTTTATTCATTGCAACAATAATACACTAAAATATGATATATGCATAATAAAAACATTTGCAACATTTTATATTGTAATTATGCTTACATGCCTGTTAATTATTATTTAAATGAGTACTTTTCCATTGAATTAATATTTTTTGTCAATGTATCATCTTCTAACAATATATTGGAAATATCTGAACAAGAAATATCCTTCATATTGAATTTTACGGCAAGTGCTGCAGCTAGAGTATCAACATTCAATCTCGATTTCTCACTTGTCGAAAAATCATTGGCAATTGAAAAAAACTCTTTCAACTGCTGCATTAGTTCCAGGGCAGCACAACGTAAATTGAACAAGTATAAATAAATGTTCACATGGAATATGTTCATTTTTGAAATGGCTGAAAATATCCACCCATCTTTTATCAATTTCAACATGTTGATTTTCCCATTGTATTAATTTTTCAGAATTTAAATATACATTCAGTCTTATAATTTCTTCAAAGAGACAATTGTCGTCTATTTTAATGTCTAGCATTTCTTTAGATAAAAATTCAACACAAGATTCAATATCTGTTCAATATACTTGCGATGAAGTAAAAAAAAACATTAAAAACTGTTTAATAAAACGTGAATTGTACTTACCTCTGTATAATTGAATATTCACTGAGAAAGAAATAATTACCGTGAGTCATTCAATTGCCGACGTGCCGTGAGTCTACTGCGTGCGTATGTGCCGTGTTGTGTTTCGGTAAGAAGTAAACAAAGCCACTTGCACACAGCGCTCTCTCTCAAGGTCTCCCGTGCGGAGCGCATGCATCTCATAATCACGTCTTATACCGCACTATACTGAGTCTTGACGAATTGTCATGTCAAATACAAATACGTCACATAACGCGCAACAGATTAGTCTTCAAATATCAAAAAGGAGGACATGTAGGAGGACACTTTTCGAGGGAGGACAGAACTTACAAAAGAAGGACTGTCCTCCCTAAAGGAGGACGGTTGGTCACCTTATTATTGCACTGATTCCTAGTCAAGTAGAAATTGCTCTCGTCACTGAAGATGACCTGGGCCCACTGTTCGTTGGTCCACTTGGCATACTTCTTGGCCCACACACGTCGATGAGAGCGGTGAGTATCTGTGAGCAAAGGTTTACTTTGAGACCTGCAGCCTTTGAGCCCTCTGGCAAACAGTCTGTGATGCACTGTGCTTGTGCATACTTTTACATCACGTTTCAACCCAAATTCTTGTAATCTGAGGTGAGGTGAGCTTTCTGTCAGCCATCAAAATGCGTTGCAGAGCCCAATCTTGTTGTTTTGTCAACTTTCTTGGTCTTCCAGAGTGGAGCCTGGTGCAATGGAATTTCACTCTCTTGGCTATTTCTGTACAGGAGTAACCTTCTTCATGAAGCACAATGATGCGATACCGCTGCTCAGTACTGGTGAAAGCAAAGGCCTTCATCCTTGCCCGCAGCCAGAGTTAAATTAAATTTCTCAATGCTTTTCATGCCTATTTATAGTCAGAGAGTATGACAACATTGATTGGCTCATAGATTTAGTCTCTGTGCATTTTGATTGGTCAGCCAAAGCTCCCTGCTGATTGGCTACTTTCGATCCTAACATTCTCAAAAATTTAAATTGTGTTTGTTTTAGCACATAAACTCACTCAAAACCTTAAAAATGCTTTGGTTATATTAATAAAAATTATAGAACTCAATTCAACTACAGAAATTTTCACCAAAGTACTAATTTTGCCTGGTTTCTATGAGTAAAAAGTTGATTAAACATGTAAATACAGCTGAAAGTATGCAGGATGTTTTCACACAACTGTAAATCAGTATTGTTAAAGTAATACTAAGCTCTTTGCATATGATTTTTATTGTGTATCTACAGCTATCTATATATCTATATCTCAATATCTATGAAATGAGAGATAATAATATGGATTAATTGTATAAAGACTTTCTGAGTATATAACCAATTTCAGGTGATTTTTGGAAGCAAAGTAAAGTCAAATTTGATCATTATGTGGATGGTAGGAAATACCAGGGTAATAAGCTACAGTAGGAAATCACCACCACCAGGATCATCATCATCATCATCAACATCAACATCAACATCATCCTTGATTAAGGCAATAACAAACCCATTTCCAAATGGTTCCCAGGAGAAGTATATGAAACATTCAGGAATTGACCTCAACTCAAAGGAGACTTTACTTGCATGCAAGGGAATGGACATTATGAATATAATGCATGGTCAAAAGTTGAGTACAGGCTGATAGCCCATTAGATAATCCAGAAGATGCTCTTTTACACTGCAGGGGTGTCAAACTGGCAGCCCATGGGCATCATGCACAGGCCACACCCACCCCAGCTCCGCAAGGCAAAAAAACATGTTGCAATATGTCACACATGATGTCATGTGAAGGAATCATAGACCCATGTCTTACAGAGAAGGGAAGCAATGACTGATAAGACCATGATAAAGATGATGTTCTTTAAGGGTCATGGCCAGAGGTGGGATTCTACCAGTTCGGACCGGTTTGGGTGAACCAATAGCTCCGACTAACAGCTGTGCCCACCCGGCCCTGCACTATACTCACCTGTTGTGACCCAGCAGGATCCTTTGCAGCTTCTGAGCGACTCAGATAGCAACGAAACCTATGAGTCAGCTATGGAGGAGGTGGAGGACTCTGGACAGGGTTCAGATGCAGAGCAGGGACCAGAGAGGCTGGTTGGCCACCAGTAGGCGCCTGAGGCATGGAGCAGTGGGGAAGATCTGATGCTAGATTAAGAAGGGCAGAGAAACGAAGACAACAGCTGCTCCGGAGACAAGCTCCTAAGAGACAATGAAACTCAGGTGGTTGTGGCGTGGCCCCTCCCAAGAGCTTATATAAACAGAGATTTTGGGAGGAGACTTCTTGCAAGACACAACCGTTTAAAGTAATCTGCAGTCTGTCTGGTCTGAACTGTTTTGGGTTCCAGTTTGTAACATGCTGGAGAAGCTGTTATCTGTATCTGTTGGAGTCTGGGTTGCTGCCAAGGTTCTTATCAGTGAGTTCGTGTTTGGGTTTTCAGCCACCAAGATTGTAGTCCTGCTATTAAAGGGTGGCATCCAGCTTAGCCTGTGTTGGCATTCATTACTGGACCGAGGGGGTCAGAACACTCACCTATATTCCCTTTTCTGAAGCCCAGCTGATAGGTGTGGCAGAGTGGATTGCTGCATCTCGGCTGTTTTCCTCCCAGCAGTAATGCGGAAGGTGATGTCTCTGTTTCACGCTCAGTGAACCAGTAGTTAAATCAGTAGGATCCCACCCCTGGTCCTGGCCTAGCAGCAGCCTTCTCTTAAAGATATCAAAGAGAGCACTGGGGCAAAGCAGTGCCTTAACATTACAGGTCCAGAGTCCAATTAAGGAACAAGCTGCAACCCCTAGGTCAATTGATCAGAGTACTCTTGTTAGAAGGCTATTGGCAGTAACCATAATAAATGTTCTTTAAATAAATTACACTTCCATATCTGGGTCAGGCAACTGACTCCGCTAGCTCCATCTGATATTCATCTAATACCCAACTTCCAGTTTCTCAAGCAAGGTCTCTTTCAACCAGAACACCATTTTACTTGAAATTTAATTTCTGGAATTTGATTTAAGAACGTCCTACAGTTTGTTATGCTACTCAGGTATGGCTTCTTCCCATGATACACACCATTGCTATGTGTGGGAGTGAGCAGGTTATAGTAAAGTCAGCTGAATCAGCTGATATCTCAATCCATCACATACATACACGCTCACACATAAACACAAAGAAGACAGTATTTCAATGCACTTGGAAAAAATGTATATGGCAGAGACAATTTAGTAGAAAACCAGCCTAACAGCAAGCAAGCAATTCAAAACCCTTTTCTCGACATTTAGTTTTTGACATGGACTTTATCAATTCATTAAACTTATATCTTGAGAATTTAAAATAAAACATAAAACCAGAATTAAAGCCACATTTAAAAAAAACAATGAAAATCAACTTGTAAAATCATGAATTAAAAACCTGCTTTAAAAGGTGTATTTTAAGTGATATTTTTAAAGTGAGCAAAGACATTAAGTCCTAAATTCAAGAACTCAGATTCATGAATTAAAAAACGAACAAATCCTCAGCTGGTTACAAAAATAGCTTTGCATTTTAATGCTTCAGCTCACATTTCCATGTAGACCAAGGATCATCTTGGGACACACAGTTCGGTGTCACATGTACACACCAGAGACAGCTTTAGTGTTTATACTAAAGTGGCAAATATTTGTACTTCTTTCTGAATCAACACCATACCCTTGAAATGTCTCAAAAGTCTAAATGTCTAGAAAAGGCTTGTTGTGTATTATGTTTTTTATTTTAGCTAGTTGAAAATCAAAATGGTAAAGCTGTTGAAGCAGATAAAGAACAATTGTTCTGCTTATGTTTCACCAGTGAAATGAACGGGGTACTGAGAAGCAATACTATTGCCTGGTGTGAAACAAACCTTGGCTGCTTTCATTGGAGCAAAAGGACATCATGATGGAGAAAACTGAGATCTGTCTTGAGACATCAATTTGAAGCCTCAAGAGGGGCAATGTATAATATACTCTATGTGTAAATATTACAATATGATATGATATGATGATAATATATAATAATATAATATAATATATAATATAATATAATATAATATAATATAATATAATATAATATAATATAATATAATATAATATAATATAATATAATATAATATAATATAATATAATATAATATAATATAATATAACATAACATAACATAACATAACATAACAATATAATATAATAATATAGTATAGTATAGTATAGTATAGTATAGTATAGTATAGTATAGTATAGTATAGTATAGTACAGTACAGTACAGTACAATACAATACAATACAATACAATACAATACAATACAATAATAAAAAGGAGACATAGCAGAGTGTGCAAACTAGAGAGCCAGTTTGGTCACCAGGCTAGAAAGTGGGAAATTGAGTTTTAGTCCCACCTTAGCCATGAAAGCCAGCTAAGTGACTTTGGCAAATCACCAGACAATGGTGAGTTCTAGTCCTGCCTTAGGTATGAAAGCCAGCTGGATGACCTTGGGCCAATCACTCTTTCTCAGCCCAACCAACATCACAGACTGTTGTGGGGAAAATGGGAGGCGAAAGATATGTTGGATATGTTGGATTGTAACTTTGTTGCTTGTATCCTTATAATTTATATTGATATTGATTGTTTCCTGATTGCTTATTTGTAACCTATGACTATCATTAAGTGTTGTACCTTATGATTCTTCACGGATATATCTTGTCTTTTTATGTACACTGAGAGCATATGCACCAAAGACAAATTCCTTGTGTGTCCAATCACACCTGGCCAATAAAGAATTCTATTCCATTTGCTGCCTTGAGTGATTGGTAAAAATAATAAAAGTGGGATACAAATAAACAAATAACTAAACCATTGTATAATATCCTTAATACCACAGACTTGCAAAATAATGCTTAGTGTCGGGCATGCCTCCTTCAATATCCAAGAAAGGAAAACCTCAACTCCATTTGAATAGAGATAAAGGACTTTTACTAGATATGAAGTGAAAGCAGCTAAAAGGAAAGCAAGATCTGAGCCAGAAAGGCAGGAACGTATACATATCAAACGTTTACCCAGCACCCTCCCCCCAATTCCCCAACCCATTGTCCAATCTGCAACCCCCTAAGGTGCCATGTGGGATGCATCTTCAAACAGCCTCATCAAGTTGGTATGTGAAACGGTTGGCCTTGACCAAGACCAAACATCAGCCACCAGCATGTGCAGAAGATGGTGAGAACAAAACTCCTCCAGTACAATATAATTCCCTTCCCCAATAATATGCAGCCCCCTGTTTCTGTGGCAACCGATAGCAAGCAAGCATAGCAAGCAAAACAGAGGCTGACACCTAGAATCATTCAAAACAAATTATAGCCTACATTGAAAATAAAAAATGCCAGATGTTCAACCTGGCTTTAGAAAAGGTCAAGGAACATATAAAGATATTATTTCTATGCACTCTGGAAAATTGAGAAAGAATAACAAAAAGAAGTCATTATATGGTTCATTGATTGATTCTTTTGATCACATCAAGCTGCGGAATGTGCTTAGAAAAATGGAAATCTTAGAATAACTCATTGTTCTCCAAAATGTATATAGATCAGGAAGCCAAAGAGAACATGGTAAAACAGACTGGCTCTAGGTTGGCAAAGACGTGAGACAAAGCTGAATAATCTACCTTTATTAGTTCCGTCTAAATGCTAAGTACACATTAAGGGAAGTTCAATTGGAAGAAAATGTGTGTGGTTTTGAAATTAGAGGAAGAAATATCCATAACCTGTCCTATGCTGGTGACATTGGTCTGAAAAGGATTTGGATCTAAAAAAGACTAAACTAATGACAACAGGTCAATTAGCCTTAGAACTGACAATGAAGGTAGTGAACTGATGGGCAGATTCTGCTTTTTAGGAATCTATTGTTAGGATTAACAGTAAAGGACCAAGCAATCAAGAATTGTGCTTCCCACTAGCACTCAGTAGAGAAGTCATGAAGGCTGCATGAAAAGATATTGCAAGGTGTGGAATGTGTTGATGTCTCTACAAAGATCAGAATTGTCCAGCCCCTGGAAACTCCCTGGCAACAAAATTTTGACTCTGAAGAAAGAAGACAGGAAGATGCTTGATGTTTTCTAACTTTAGTATTGGATGAGGTTCCTGAGAACACTGTGGACAGCCAAGAAAATAAATAAGTGGATTATCAAACACATCAAACCAGAGTTGTCACTCAAGGCACAGATGACCACACTCAAATTTTGGATATGTTTTGCAATGATGTGGCTCTCTAGAGAACACTCTCATACTGAGAAAAGTAGAAGAAAGAGAGAACAACCACCAGCAAGAGGGATGGACTCAAAACAGAGGTGGTATTCAGCAGGTTCTGACCAGTTCTGGAAAACCAGTAGCCGAAATTTTGAGTAGTTTGAAGAACTGGTAAATATCACCTCTGGCTGGTCCCACCCCCATCAATTCTCTGCCTCCCAAGTCCCAGCTGATTGGGAGGAAATGGGGATTTTGTAGTAACCTTCCCCTGAAGTGGGGAGGGAATGGAGATTTTACAGTATCCTTCCCTTACCATGCCTACCAAGGCACACACGCCCACCAAGCCATGCCCACAGAACTGGTAGTAAATTTTTTTGAATCCCACCACTGAAAGTTATAGTGGTGATGAGTGCACTGTTGGAAGACCTGTTATTTTTCTGCAGTGATCCCATAGCCCTATTTTTAATGGATTTTTCTTTTAGCATATTTTTCCCCATCCACAGAACATTTAATTTGTATTCCTGTGCTACTTTCTGTCCAACTTTCTTAAAGAGTATTGCTAAAAAGTTGTCCCCTTGCCTCTTTTATCTAATTCCAAGTTCTACTCTGAGAGTATCATTACCCTTTTCTTTAGATGTGGAAACCTGCATTTCAATCCATTGAAAAACTTCAATAACGTTGTGCTGAAATTTCTGCAGTGGAAAGTCTCTATAGCCCCAAACGGAACAGTGAAATGTTAAGCATGGTTTTAAACTGCTTTGCTGGACTGAGGCCTAAGGCTACAGAGATGTGGTTTATTTCAAGGTGATAACCTGATGTTGAATCAAACTTTAATTTGTTAAAAAGACCTGTCAGCATTTGAAAATCCATAATGAGTAAATTTAGGGTTTTCCCTCTGGACATGGATCAGTGCTTCAAGGGCCTCTCATAAGAGAGTAAGCAAACATGGAATTAATAGATATCTGGTTAGCATTCTGTAAAATTGCTTTCCAACCTGAAGCAAGTCCACAGATTCCTGTATTAAGTTGTTGAAACTTCAGAGGGAACTCAATGCAAAGGAAAATTATATATATATATATATATATATATATATATATATATATATATATATATATATATATATATATATATATATATATATATATATATATATATATATATATATATATATATATATATATATATATATATATATATATATATATATATATATATATATATATATATATATATATATATATATATATATATATATATATATATATATATATATATATATATATATATATATATATATATATATATATATATATATATATATATATATATATATATATATATATATATATATATATATATATATATATATATATATATATATATATATATATATATATATATATATATATATATATATATATATATATATATATATATATATATATATATATATATATATATATATATATATATATATATATATATATATACTACCATATACTGTAACGGAGATTGTCCAACAGACCCCTTGGTGGAAGTGATCTTTGCAGCCTTATTCCTGTATTATGGGAAATGCTGCCAAGAGCTCAGATGTAAAAAAATGTTAAAGAAAATCAATACGAGGAATAGGAGAAAAATACACTAAAGATTAGTTACATTTCTTTCTGTAAACTGTGTAGGACAATGAAAAGAAAAATGCCTAAACTTGTAATGCTAGAAAGTTTTTCTCTGATTTTAGCAGAACATGAACAAGCTGCAAGGTATTTTGTCAATTGTTTGTCCTATGTCTTTTCAGGAATAACAGATAATAACAGATTGACAGAGTTGGAAGCTTATCTAGTCCAATCCCCCGCTCAAGCAGAAGACTCTACAACATTCCTGACAAATGGCAGTCCAATCTCTTCTTGAAAGTCTCAAGTGATGAAGCTTCTACAACTTCTGAGGGCAAGCTGTTCCATTGGTTGATTGTTCTCACTTTCAGAAAGTTCCTCCTTATTTCTAGGTTGAATCTCTCCTTGGTCAGTTTCCATCCATTATTCCTTGTCTGGCCTTCAGGTGTTTTGGAAAATAGCTTGACTCCCTCCTCTCTTTGGCAGCCCCTCAAATATTGGAACACTGCTATCATGTCTCCACTGGTCCTTCTCTTCACTATACTAGCCATGCCTAGTCCCTATAACCATTCTTCATATGTTTTAGTCTCCAGTCCCCTAATCATCCTGGTTGTACTCCTCTGCACTTTTTCTAGAGGCTCAACATCTTTTTTATAGTGTGGTGACCAAAACTGGATGCAGTACGCTAGGATGTGGTCTTACTAGGGCTTTATAGAGTGGTATCAGTACCGCACTTGATCTTGATTGTATACTCTGTTAATGCAATTTAGGATTGCATTAGCTTTTTTGGCTGCTGCTGCACACTGGAACTTGTTCTCCAATGCAGCCAAAGGTGTGAAGTACTGAGATTTATAGATCAGCAACAATTATTTCCAATTTTGTCCTCTAATTGAAGGTCTCCTCTAACTGAAGAACTCTTGAATTCAACTCAGGGTTCAGAAGGGGATAAAAGGGTAGGAGATCATTGTGTCATGAGATTGTCCATCAACAGAAGCATCCACGTATTATTAGCATGTGCAATTATTAACACTGTTTTTTGTTTCATTCTGCTTTGGATAAGTATATGTCCTTATCGCTTCTTTGTCTTCTAATGTCAGGTAAGAGCCTACTCATCAACATTATAGTGTAGTGGTCTCCAAACTTGGCAACTTTAAGACTTGTGGACTTCAACTCCCAGAATTCGTCAGAGCTGAGGAAATCTGGGGCTGAAGTCCACATGTCCTAAAGTTGCCAAGCTTGGAAATCCACTGTTATAGGGATTTGTATTGCTAGACATATGTAACTCCACAGGTAGGATTTCAGTTTCCTACGGTAGTATTTTGACAACACCAGTTTGCCATTTCTAGTTGGTGCATAATAATGCATTTCATTTGTTGACTCAATTTTCTTTGGAGAAAAAGGCTGATCTTATGCAGAAAGAGAGTCAGAGAGCTATGGGACCTAACTGAAGCATAATGTGAATGTCATAGCCAGAATGATTTCAACTTTGCAGCTAAGTGTATTTCTAAAGAGATATTTAAGTATCATTTTTAAAGGTAAAAAATATTTAAATATGTGAGGAATTGGGAAATATTGCTCTGGCAGATCTAGGTATAGTCTGAGGCTTACAAAAGGCTCGAGGACTATTGAATTGAGAAGCTTTGTAGATTAGGGATAGAATAGGGCAGTCTTAAAATTGCATATACCCTGTTCTTCATCCATATATAGATCCACATAAGCCAATTGATTATATTGATATTGGTTGTAGACCTAGAAAAGAGGTGATATCTCATCTGGGCTAAGTAAATTTGCACCCATAGATTCAGTCTTCTGATAGCTAAAAGGTCAATTTTAAATATATATATATATTGTGTAAATCATAACTACATATGTATCCCATAGGTTATATATTATAGATTATACCAGCCTTTAAATAAAAGTTTGTTTCTCCAGATAAGTCCTCTGATAGTCCATTCTTGCTCTTGCTCTTAATTTACTATATATGGTGATATGGAATATGGAGGTTCAACTTTTAAACTTCTGTTATTGGACAGTCTGATGAGTTCCAGTTTAATCAATTTGAAATTCTATGAAACCAGTCTTCACCTTCCTTTATGCAACTTCATAACACCAGAAAACGTGAGTTTAACCCTGATTTCAAATACAATCTTAAATACAAGTCAGAAGGGTTTTGTGACAATATTTCATGGTCCTTGCCTTTTATGCCCTGAGTGCCTAATCTCAGTTTTTTTAATGAGTTCATTATTCCTTTAGCAAGGAGAAACTGGGCACAGCCTGATGATTTACTTAATCAAAGTGCCCCTGTTTGTATGAAAAGGAAACCTTTCATGAAAAACTTTTCCCATCATCAGAGCGAGTTCATAAAGCAATCGAGACATGTGATGGCGATCATTAAGGAAAGGAAAGATGAATGCCAGTTTGTGATGTGCCATTTCCAGAATCTCCAGAGACCAGCTGCCAAAAATCGTCAAGGAAGAGAACTGAAATTAACCATCTGTATGTGCATGGCATCCGCCATCTTTGCTCGAAGGAAACAGAGCCGTATGAGAAAAGACAGCAAAGGTGAAATACACAAAGGCACTGGCTTTATTGCCATGGCAACCCCACCCTGATGGAAATCAGAAAAGCAAAACATCTTTAAGAAAGGAAAAAGGAAGAAAATAAATCAATGCCACGTACCAAGGGAATCCAGGAAAAGATGCCCTTTAAGGAAACAGGTTGACATTTCTACCATTTGGTGAACTCCTCCAGACAAAAATAGGGGCTACAACTTGTGCAAGCTGCTAGGTTAGAACATATTGTACTTGTTAAATTATTCAGCATGTTTTGAGACTGAGTTTGGGATGATAAGTGAAGGCTGTAGCCAAAGATTAGAATCACGAGAGCCACATGATGAGGTCAGAACATTACCATTGGCATTTGCTTTGATGCCATTTGACATCCCCCTGACAATTTTGCACTTGGAACTTTTCTAACACTAACTGCTTCTCAAACCAAAGGGACAGAAAACCACCATTTAAAAAGACAACATGGGGTAGGTAACCTTTTGGAGGCCTGGAGTTATACTGAGTGTTTGGGAGGGCCTCAGTACCCAAAGAAGCTGGGATGATGATATAAGGTGGATGGGTCTAGCTTTTGTTTAGATATCCCTGATCTTGGGAGAAAAAAAATGATGGTTTCTTTCTTTTGTTTAGCTAGGCTAAATTTATAAGTGGTCTTACACTGCATTTTTCATGAATTTCATGATGAGAAGTATAGTCTCTACTTTAATCTCAGTGGTCAGAAGAGATTCCAGTACTTGCAAAGCCATACGGGATCCTGAAGCTGCAGATTACACACTTGTGATATTGTTCTTTCCTAGAAACCCTATCAGAAGAACAAATCATTTATAAACTATTCATGTTTAATCTCAAAGTTTACTATTCCGATTCTCTCCCCCTTCAAATCATAACAATGAATTTGTTGGACAGCTTGACAAATGGTTAATCAAATAACCTCAAACCTGAATATCAAAAGAATTTGTGCGAAGTAATAAACATTATGGTAGACTCTATCCCTTATTACCTCACACAAATCATGATCAAAGATAATTTGTATCATAAATTATGTGCTTCAAGTGTGTCATGACAAGCAACTGCTAAAAGATAATACAGTGATGCCTTGTCTCTAAGCACCACTGAAGCAAAGAATCTGCCTGCTGGGTCTCCTGGTTTGATTTAGTCTTCTGCCAATTTCAACACTGTTGATCAGTTCTACGACATCTCTGCATTAGGCATGATTGTTTCTGTTAGATTGGGTAATGGATAGGCACACACTTAACGGTAACAACAGCTCTTTATTAAGTACAACAAGTGAGAACAATCTGGGCGAAGGTTGAGTCTGACAGCAGCCCTTTTATAGGGAGCTGTCAGACCCTTCGACCAATAGGATTAAACCTCTATTCCCGCTGGAACAGCAGACCTTGGTGGAAACCACTGTACTTAGAACAAGTATCTAACACCCCTCCCCTCTTGGATGGAATAATCCTACTTGTTACGTAGTCATGCAGGTAGGCGGGCTTTTGGGTAGCTCTGCCAGACCTGTGCAGTTCAATAGGAGGGGTTTCCTTGGACAGGTCAGACGGACCTGTTTGCTCTGCAGCTCCGCTTGGTGGAAGCTCCTGGAACCGTTCACAAGCCACGGCTGGAGCTTCTGGAGCTGGTTCGTTTGGAGCTCGCTGTGGGCCTGCAACATAACCAGATAAATTCCCTGGTACCCTCGGGCTTCAGCTGGCTGTGGAAGGAGTGAGTGTTTGCTCCATTTGGGTAGGGCTTTGGCTAACTCGTGCAGGAGTTACCTCTGGTTGTCTAATAGTGGAGTTGGAGGGGTGGCCACGGAGTTGGTCAATGTGCCTTCTCCAATTCCTACCGTCCTCGAGCTCTAGAAGTTAAGAGCGAGGGCCGGTAATGCCTATCACTGTGGCAGGAATCCAAAGAGTTCTCCTGGCGTAGTTGTGGGTATATACCGAATCCCCTATGCTAAATGTCCAAATCTTGCTTGTGGAGTCTGGGGGCGATGAGGCAGAATAATTGGGGTGTAGCCGGTCTAAGTGGGACGTTAGCCGGCGACCCATGAGAAGCTCGGAGGGGCTTCTCCCTATAGTGTCACTGGGTCTGATGTGCTGAATTAGCAAATAGTGGTCAACCCGTGTTTGCCAATCTCCTGGGCCCATCCTAGAGAGGGCCTCTTTTGCAGATCTCACCATTCTCTCCATCTGATCATTGGAGGCCGGATAGAATGGCGCGACCAGGGCATGCCTGATTCTCTGAGCTGCTAGGAAGGTCTCAAATTGCAAGGCCGTGAATTGAGGCCATTTTCAGAGACCAAGATGTCGGGCAGGCCGTGCATGGAGAAAAGTCTCTGCAGCACCTTAATGACCGCTTCTGCCTTAGTGGAGGTCATCAGGACTACCTCTAACCATTTCGAGTAGGTATCCACAACTACGAGAAATGTCTGACCATGAACTGAGCCAGCAGAGTCAATGTGCACCCTAAACCATGGTGCTTGAGGTTGCTCCCACTCCTTAGCGGGTGCCTCTGGGGGAGCTGGTCTGGACTCCTGGCATGGTGTGCAGGTAGCCACCCATTCTTCAATCTCCATGTCCATTTTAGGCCACCACACATAACTCCTGGCCAAAGAGTTCATACTGACAATTCCAGGATGCCCTACATGTAAAGCCTCTAATACTGCAATGCGCAGTTTGGGTGGAACAACGACCCAGCCCCCCCCCAGTAAACAGCCATTTATAACTGATAACTTATCACGTTTGGCAAAATACATTTTGAAATCAGCCCCAACAGGCCCCTTGGGCCACACCCAGTTCAAAATGTGTTTGATGGTGGAGTCCTTTGCAGAGTGACGGGCAACGTCACTGGAGAAGACAGGCCCAGTCTCAAGGCAGTCAATGAGGAGGACTGGCATCTCAGGGGTAGGGTCAGCAAGAAGTTCAGGCAGCGGGCAACGGCTTAGAGCATCAGCGTGCCCCAAAGTGGAGCCTGGTCGGTGGATGAGACTGTAGGAGTAGGCAGCTAGGAGGATGGTCCATCTGGTCATTTGAGGTGATAATGACACTGGGGTAGGTCGGTCCCCAGCTAGTAAGCCCAACAATGGCTTGTGGTCCGTAATCAGTTCGACCATATAGATACTCATGGAACCTCTTTACTCCGGCCACTGGAGCCAAAGCCTCACGGTCCAGCTGGCTGTAGTTCCACTCTGCAGCAGACAAGGTCCTGGAGTAAAAGGCAACAGGGGCTTCGGTTCCGTTGGGCATGCGGTGGCTGAGAATGGCGCCGATGCCGAACGGGGAAGCATTGCAGGTCAGCACCAATGGCAGGGTATGGCTGTATTGTACCAGAAAGGAGTCTGCCGACAGGAGTCATTTTACCATGGCAAATGCAGCAGCCTTGGCTCTGCCCCAGGACCACTTCGAGTTCTTAGGAGATGGTGTAAGTGCTCAACAATGGTGGCTTTCTGTTTAAGAAAGACGCTGTAGAAATTAAGGAGCCTGAGGAACGTCTTCAGCTTGGTTTGATTGCAAGGTGTGGGGGCATCCTGAATTGCTTTAATTTTTGGTGTGGTCAGGTGAATCTCAGAGCTATCGATTAGGTACCCTAAGAATTCAACCATTGGCACATTAATTTGGCATTTCTCTTTTTTGAGATGGAGACCTTTGTCTCTAATTTGAGGCAAAACTGTTCGTATACATTTGAAAAGTTGCGCCCCATTTGCAGCCGATACCAAGATGTCGTTGAAATAGGGGACGACTCCTGGAATCCCCTGCAAAAGCCGTTCCATGATGCTTTGGAACAGTCCAGGGGCTATATTAATGCCAAATTGCAAGCGGTGATATTTGAAAGCACCCCTGTGCATCACAATGGTTTGGGCCTCCACCATAGCACCATCTATAGGCAATTGTTGGTAGGCCTGCTCCATGTCCAATTTTGCGAAAATATTTCCAGGGCCTAATGAATGAAGTAGGTGCTGTACAATGGGTAGAGGGTAAGCACTTTGTTGTAGCGCTTTATTTATTGTGCACTTGTAGTCTGCACAGATGCAGATAGACCCATCAGATTTGACAGGTGTCACTATAGGGGTCTCCCAGCACGTGTGATTGACCGGCTCTAGGATTCCCTGGCCTACGAGCTTGTCAATTTCCCTGTTAATTTTGGGGCAGAGAGCAAAAGGTACTTTCCTGGGTTTTAGCCTTATTGGGGCTATGTTGGGGTCCAAATTAAAAGAAATTGGAGTCCCCACATACTTACCCAGACCAGTGCTGAAGATGTCCTCGAACTCCTTAAAGATGGCTTCAGTGATGTCGTCTTTCAAGGCGTTGATACCGGTCACTTCTAGGCTCAGGGCTTGGAACCAATCTAGCCCTAGGAAGATCTGCAGGTTGCCGCTGACCACTGTCACTGGGAGTTTCCCAATGAACTGCTTGAACTTCACCTGGAAGGTGCCTTGGCCCACAATGGGGATCGGTTTCCCTGGTAATCGCGTAGGCGGATGTCAGGGGTGCGTAGATGCTGCTTCTTTAGGCTAGGGAGAGCCTGCTTTAGGGTAGACCATGGCATGATGGTCAGTGATGACCAGTGTTGATCTCCATCTCACATGGAAAGTCCTCGATGAGGATTGTGACCTTCAGCTTTTTTGGCCGCCTGGTGCGGACTTGGCCGATTGACGTATGGCAGGTGACTCTATTGTCACCCTCTGAGCGCCATGGTGGCTTCTGCCAGGCCCCTTGGTTGGGCCTCTGTTGGCACTTTGGTGCGCTTCTAGGCTGCCAGGTAGTGGCAGCAAATTCACTTCGGCACACCTTGGCGATTTGCCTCTTTCGCTTGCAGCACTGGCAGGTTGTGTCGTAGAAATGGCAAGCTGATCTGGCATGGTTTCCTCCACAGCTAGCGCAAGGCGGGAGACACTGTTTGAATTTGCATGCCGGCTGGGCGCGGCTACTGCGCATGCTGCAGCTGTCATCTTTCTCACTTTCTGAGCTCTTGGGCTCTGCAGCCTTGCAGTGTATGTGTGTACTCTTTTGTGTGTCTTGTGGAGCGCTTTGGCGCTGCAGAATTTCAGTAGATTTTGATGGTTGATTCAGATGTCCTAGCTTCATCCAAGGCCATCTGCAGAGTAAGGTTAGATTTAGCGAGTAACCTCCTCTGTAGGTTAATGTCCCACACGCTGCAAATTATGCAGTCCAGAATCAGCTCTTCCAGGTCTTGGAATTCGCAGTATGCTGTGGCCTTGCGGAGCGCCGCAACATACTCGTTAATCGATTCGCCCTCTTTCTGGTTCCTGATGTTAAACTCATGCCAGCAAATGTGCTTGGATGGCTTGGGGGCATAGTGGTTCCACAGCATCTGCTGGAGCATGGACCAGGTGATTGACTGTAGCAGTGTCGGCTCAGAGAGGTCTTTCGCCATCTCGAATACTTCCCGGCCATAGTATCTGAGGAACATGTTCTACTTGTGGCCTTCAGAAAGGCCCATGAGTTCATTTGCCTTGAGGAAGCAGTCAAATTGTAGCATGTACGAATCCCAGTGCTTGGTGACTGGATCATATGGAGTCAGTGGGGCGTGCATGGCCATTTTGTGTTCTGAGGGCGTTTTGAGTTTGCCGCTCAAAAATGGCTGCTTGAAGCCACGCTGAGCTCCGGGCTGGATGTACTTGCTGGATTGTTACGCTCTTTTTGGTTCACCTAGCTGCCTTCCAATCCCACCCTCATCGCCAGTATTAGATTGGGTAATGGATAGGTACACACAGGCTTAACAGTAACAATAGCTCTTTATTAAGTACAACAAGTGAGAACAATCCAGCGAAGGTTGAGTCTGACAGCAGCCCTTTTATAGGCCCTTTGACCAATAAGATTAAACCTCTGTTCCCACTGGAACAGAGGACCTTGGTGGAAACCACTGTAGTTAGAACAAGTATCTAACAATTTCCAGTACTGAAGTTCAATGAACTTCTGTCAGAGGAAATGCTCCTCTTAAATATCAACAAGAGTTATTATGGAATTGCCTTCTTCCAAAGTGTTCCACTCTAGACTAGCATTATATACAATACTAATTATATACTAGTATATATACAAGTTGGGTGGAAACGACCTCAGACGACCCTCACACTGTCAAGGACCTAGGAGTACTCATCTCAAATGATCTAAGCCCCAAAGCCCACTGTAACAGCATTGCCAAAAAGGCATTAAGAGTTGTTAACCTAATTTTGTGAAGCTCCTTCTCTGATAACATTGTATTGCTTACCTAGGGCATGCAAAACCTTTGCCAGACCTCAAATACAGCTCATATGCCTGGAATCCACACTGTATATCAGACATTAATACAATTGAGCAGGTACATAAGTACTTCACGAGAAGAGTACTCCACTCATCTAGTGACAATAGAATTCCCTATGCCACCAGGCTCGAAATTCTGGGCTTGGACAATCTAGAACTGCACCGCTGTGGTATGATCTAAGCACAGTACACAAAATTGTCTGTTACAATGTCTTACCTGTCAATGACTTGTTCAGCTTAAACCTCAATAATACGCGGGGAAACAATAGATACAAACTCAAGGTAAACCGTTCCAAACTTGATTGCAGAAAATACGACTTCAGCAACAGAGTGGTCAATGCCTGGAATGCTCTACCTGACTCCGTTGTTACATCCTCTAACCCTCACAGCTTCAACCTTAAACTGTCTACTGTGGACACTCCATTCCTAAGAGGTCCATAAAGGGGTCATATATAAGCACACCAGCGTGCCTAATGTCCCTGTCCTACTCTCCCCATTTATTTGTATTCATATCTTTAGTTCATATCTATGTTTATATTTATATCTTCCAACTGGTACATGTTTGACAAACTAATAAATACAAATACAAATTTTCTATCCACTTTTCTATCCTAATATTTTATCATATTCATACCCTTCTAGGGATAGGTTAGTATCCTAATCATACTGCTTGATCCAGGATTTTTTGCTTAATAGCAGCTGGGAGTGCCAGGATTGCAGTTGCTAAGCAAAGTGGTGAGATTATGTTTTACTTAATGACCACATCACTTTGTGACCAAGATTCTGATCCCAGTTGTGATTGTAAATTGGATATTATCTTAATATCCTCCCAAAAGTCCTCTAACACCCCAAATAATTTCTCACTAAGTCTGATATTGATAATAGAAAAAAATATCAACAGTATTGGAACTCAAGGATTAGCCTTTGTTAAAATGGTGGTTTCATATTCACCGCCCCGAGTCCTTTTTGGGAGAGGGGGCGGTCTAGAAGTGCGAAGAATAAATAAATAAATATTACTGAAATAATTCAGAGGAAACCCAGAAAAGAATTTCCCTAGCTAAATTAGTTTGCAGCCTTGTAACAAAACAGCTCTTTTATTCTTTACTTGTTAGAATGACCTGCAGACAAACTCCCTCCTAACATGATTATTACAACAATCAGTGGGATTCCATTCCCAAATACATTCCAAGTGTTTTAAAACCACATTCTCAGTGCACTGATGGAAATAGAAGCGTAACTTTGTCAACTACAGGGAAGTTGTATTGCTCTTCAAAATTTAACAACCTATTTCTGGACAAGTAGAAAGATATAGAATGATACAGAGAGAAAAGGATAGATGGGGATGGTTTTTTTTAAAAAAATGTGATAAAAATTGTAATTTCAGGATATCTGAATCACTGTGTTGGGAAAATCACCAACCCTACTGACAAAGATCATTCCTTGATCTAATTCCAGTCTTCACAACATCTTCCCCACAAATTTGGCATACTGAATCCTCTACATTACTCATCTTTCAAAAAAAACGTAGAAGAAGCTTTTATGAGTCTCTTGAAGCAGTTTTATGGCATGACATAAATTTAAATTCAGCAATTGGATTGTATTTTATATATCCATGGAATATGCCTCAGGTCCAGTTCATATGGACTGTAGGACATGTAGTACAGTAAAGAGAAGGTGTGCACCATGGGTTTTAGAATTCTTTCATATGAATGTGATTATTTTCAGGAATTGTCTCCAGAAAGACTGACTAACAGAACTCATTAGGATTGTATGACCAAGCTATGAAGCTGATATTAGCTCAACTCAAACTTTGTACTTAATAAGACCAAATTATGAGGAGAAAGGTAAGCCATATCTTATGACATCTTAAAGGGCAATAGCATATCTGGACAAGAGAGCCCAGATTCAGTTCCAGACATCTCCAGGCAGAACTTGGAAAGACCCATCTGAAATCCTAGGAGGGAAACTCTGTGGTGCATTCATTGCTGCTGTAATCATGTACATATACTCTACAGCTGTCATTTTTTCCTTCTACTTTTTCCTACATTACTGATTATCTCGGGAGTTAGAGCTTCACATAAGATGTCCAAAAATATGATGATTTGAATGTGATTGTTGTGTGCCTTGAAGAAGAATCCTTAATTGATTTTCCCCCCTATGATCCACAGAACGTTTTCTGTGACTTTCTCAAGTGTCTTCTCCAGTAACAAAACCAATTGCACAAAATATATTTACAACACGCGATTAGTCCTGAAAAACCATGATAGTAGGATAAGCAAAACACAGCTGATAAGGGTTGCCTAGAAATTTGTTTAACATGAATAGAGAGAGTGGTGCTATTGTATTAAATAAATAGCTCAAGTTTCAAGGTTATTATGGTCTGTGGAGTAAATAATACCATACATACTTTAAAAGTGCTCCAAGTGTTTTTGTTAATACAGAAAAAACTATTATGAAATTTATTTTGTTAATATAAAAGGAAACTATTAGGCATGTTTTACCCCCCCCCCCCTTTAATTCTCTAGATGACATGTAATTTGTGTCTATTTTTTCAATACATTATGCCTTAGGGAGTATCTTTTTTAAATAAACTATGTGAAGGCTTCTTAGATCCTTATCATGGTGTTTTTCAGCTTCCAAGAAATCAAATTAGATAGAAATAATTACACACACACACACACACACACACACACACACACACACTGTAAATACATGCATACACTTTCCACCCACATCTTCAATTTACTGGGTGTTTCTCCCAAGAAGAAAATCTTGGGAGAAACACCCAGTAAATTGAAAATTTAACAGAATATTAGAGTTGGAAGGGACCTTGGAGGTCTTCTAATCCAACCCCCTGCTCAAGCAGGAAACCCTATACCATCTCAGACAAATGGTTGTCCAAGATCTTCTTAAAATCCTCCAGTGATAGAGTGCCCACAACTTCTGGAAGCAAGCCATTCTACTGGTTAATTGTTCTAACTATTAGGAAATTTCTCCTTAGTTCTGGGTTGCTTCTCTCCTTGATTAGTTTCCATTCATTGCTTCTTGTCCTGCCTTCAGGTGCTTTTGAGAATAGGTTGACACTCCCCCCACCCCCGCTTCTTTGTGGCAGCCCCTTAGATTGGAACACTGATAACCTCTAGTCATTCTTTTCATTAAACTGGACATATCCAATTCTTGCAACCATTTTTTTGTATGTTTTGGTCTCCAGTCCTCTAATCATTTTGTTCTTCTCTGCACTCTTTCTAGGGTCTCAATATCTTTTTTATATTGTGGTGACAAAAACTGGTGCAATATTTCAAGTGTGGCCAAGACATCATAAAGTAGCATGAATACTTCATGTGATCAATCTTGATTTTAGACCTCCCTTAATGCAGTATAAGACTATGTTGGCTTTTTGACAGTTTATGATAAATTTCCTGGGATTTTCTTGGATAAAGAACCTGAGCATCAAAGGTTCTATTAAGCATCAGGAATCCATCCATCCATCCATCCATCCATCCATCCATCCATCCATCCATCCATCCATCCCATAAGCCACTCTGTTCTTGAAGACTCTGAGTAGGTAGCATATAAAAGTTCCAATGATAAAGTGGATTACATTGTGCCTTTGAATGCACTGCTGCTTGCATTCCTGTTCTTGAATCTATATGTTATTCTTGTGATTTCCCCACCAATGCACAGTACTATCAATAAATCTAGGTCAGAACATGCTACTTTTATTCTGGAGAGCTGAATTGCTTTAACAATTGACTATCGGCTGGCCTAGCAACTGAACCAGGCTAAACAATTTCAGAGCATTCTGACCTTAGCAACAAATTTTTAGGTTTCCCAGATGCACATATCCATATTTTTCAGAGTAAAAGGCGCACCTTTTTTCCTCAAAAAAGAGTCTGAAAATCTGGGTGCGTCTTATACATCGAATACAGCATTTTTTGCCTCCTGAAGCCCCACCCCCTTCACAAAAATGGCCATCTATTGCCTTATGGAGCCTTTCAGAGAGCTCCAGGGGGCTGTGGAGGGCAGAAATGAGCAAAAACCAGGCCATTTTTTGTCCCCCAGCCCCCAGCAGCACTCTATAGGCCTCCATAAGGCTATGCATGCAATTTCTTTGACAAAACTGGGCTCATTTTTGCTTGTTTTTGGGGCCCCCACCCTCAGGAGCACTCTGCAAGCCTCCCCAAGGCTATTCATGCCTTTTAAAAAACAGGCCCGTTTTTACGAAAAACAGGCCGTTTTGGGGAGGTTTGCAGTGTGCAAAATCTTTTTTTCCCTTTTGGAAAGTTCTTTAACTGATTGATGAGAATTGCATTGATCAATGCTGTGCCAGCAGAAACAAAGTCTTAGGTGCTGCAGATTGTCAGCGATTTCCTTCTCCAGCACATGGATACATACACCTGGAAACATCTACCTACCTACCCTCTCTCTCCCTACCTACTTACTGTATTTCTTTCTCTCTCTCCCCCCCTCTATCTACCTATGTACCTACCTACCTACTCTCTCCCTCTCCCTACCTATCTACTGTATTTCTCTCTCTCTCTTTCCCTCTCTCTATCCACCTACCTACCTACCTACCTACCTACCTACCTACCTACCTACCTACCTATGTACCTACCTACCAACTCTCTCTCTCTTCCTACCTACTGTATTTCTCTCTCTCTCTCTCTCTCTCTCTCTCTCTCTCTCTCTCTCTCTCTCTCTCTTTCTCTCTCTTTCTCTATCCCTTTATCTACCTACCTACCAACCTACCTACCTACTCCCTCCCTCCCTATCTACCTACTGTATTTCTCTCTCTTCCTCTCCCTCTCTATCCCTCTATCTACCTACCTACTTTTTTAAAAAAAAAATTGCCTCTTCAAAACCTTGATGCATCTTATACACCGGTGTGTCTTATACTCTGAAAAATATGGTACTTATTTATGGTATACTTTGCCTTTCCTCTCCTCATAAAAGCTTATAGGGTGGGTCTCTTTAACCACCTAGACTTGATGGGACTCAAACAGCACATCCATTTAATAAATTACTATTAAAAAAAAATATTTTATGCCCTTCCCCCAACTTCAATTCTGTGATTGAGGGAGAATTGGGACATAGTCATCCTGTGAATTTCTACAGCCAAACAGGGAATTAGCCCAACATTTCATCACACTAATTTTGAAAAAAGTAGGGAGAAGATATTCTAAGCTTTTAGCTAGCAAAAGGATTTTTGGAGTTTATTTGTTTATTTATATATATCAAACTTTTTAACCACCAATCTCCCTCACAGAGAGGATTTGGGCAATGTACAATTTAATAAACACAATAAAACATTAGAAACTGAATAATTTAAGATTGAAATTTAAAAATGTAAAATAACATTATAAAGTTGCAAGTGATCGAGAGTTCCAAGATGGGAGAACTACTGTAAGAGTTGCTAATCCAGGTGGGGTGAGGTTCTCTTGGAGCCAAGCAGCCCCATGGTTATGTGGGCCTCTGTGCCTCCCTGCAAGGCCACGCAGCCAAGGTTTGATTCAAGTTGCAAGAATTTCTTGTCATAGTCATAGAGAGAGAATCTTGCCCCTCCCTTCAGTTTATCTGTTTTGTGAAGGCCATCTTCTACCCCCAGCTTACCAATATATACCTTTGCTATCACTTCCTATCAGGAGCATAACATACGCATTTCCATCATATGCCAGTCATCCCAGGATCAGAGACTTCTAGAAGTTTGCAGTCCTGGCAGTCTTGGCAGATACTAGGCTTTGATATGGTTACTATATAACATCTGTCCCACAACTGGCAAAATATCTACTTGCAACTCTGAGGCTATATCACTTGATCTCTTTGTAATGGAATGGAACGGAACAGAACCGAATTACTTTATTTGACCAAGTGTGATTTGACACACAAAGAATTTGTCTCATCAATATTATCAGTTCCTGTTTTCATTTTTGTGTCTCTTTCTGTAAGTTGGCTTTTCCAGGAATTCTGTTTTTGAAACCTGCTTTGATAACTGAGAATTCTGTCTATTGCATGCTACTGTGTTAGAGGAACAACCCTCCGGGAAAGAGAATCAGCATGGGTTCTCCAAAGGTTCATCCTGCGTTACTAACCTTCTTATGTCTTATTTTTTTTGTCTGTAGGATGGAAATGACTGTGCTAACTTTGTATAATTGGACTTTTAAAAATTCTTTGACAGAGTTTCTCAAAACAGATTCTTGAGCAAATTTTACATCATGGGGTAAAAGAACCTGCCTGTTGTAGTTAAAAAATAGAAAGTAAAAAGTAAGAACAAATGGGAAATTTTACCCCTGAAGAGAAAATGTGGATGCTCTTATGGATTTCTGTTGTGATTGTTCCTTTTTTAACTTGTTCATAAATTGCATTGATTATATGCATCGAGTAAGCATCAAAATGGCCTCGTTTGCAGATGATACTAAACTGTAGAGAGTGATGAAACCCAAAAGTGATTGTGAAGAGCTGCAGAAACATCCTTTTAAATTGGGAGTTAAGTCAACTTAACAGCAACTATTATTAAATTTAATTCAATTTTAAAATATAAAATTGATACACATCAGGAAAACCCTAACCCTTAAGCTTATCTCTACAATGAACTATCTATAATTAGCCCACAAAAAGATCAGAGGGTCATAATTGATACCTCCAGGAAGAGATCAACTCAAAAATTGAATTAAACCTCTGAAAACAGCAAATTCCATGCTAGAGATCATTAGGAAAAGAATAAAAAATAAAACTGCCAGCACTCTAGTGCTCTTGAACAAATAGATGGTGCATATGCATTAGGAATACTGTATTATGCATAGAAAGGAAGTATGCAATGAAAATGATTAGTGGACTCAGGCATTGGGACTCTTTAACTTAGAAAAGGTGACTAAAGGTGGACATGATTGTGGTAAAATTGAGCATGTCATGAAGAAAGTGGATGAGGAGAGTCTTTTCCTCTCTCAAAATACAAGAACCAAGAGTGGTAACAATTAGAAGAACATTTAGAACTGACAGAATGACCTTCTTCATAATACAATGCCAATTGGCCTGTGGAATTCATTCCCACAAAATATGGTAATAGCTCCTTGATAGGATTTTTTTAAAAAAAGCAATTAGATAGATTGATGAAGGACATCCGACTAAAGCTATTAAACACAAAATTCAGTGTTATCTCTGAATTGACATCGCGCCTCTAAAAGCAGGTGAGGGAAGCAACAGCAAGGAAAGAGCATGGTTTGTCTTCTCTTTGTTAGTCATTGGGAAAAACAAAATCTTGGATTAGATTGGCTTTCCTCTGATTAGATGTACTTTGGTCCGATTATGCTGAGCTATTTTTATGATCTTAAACATAAGGGTGTTGGTAAGACATTCCAAAAAAAGTGATCAATATGGTAATCGATATCCACTCTAGTTGACTAGCCTGTGCAGTTTTATGAGAAAATTTACCAAATTCACCACATTAAATAGTGCTTATATGAATACTTGAATACAAGGTTGGTGATTCAAGTTTTGATACTGAAAGTAAAGATTTCCCTGTCCAGTTGTGTCTGACTTTAGGGCATAGTGCTCATCTCTGTTTCTTGACTGAGGGAGCCAGTGCTGTCTGAAGACATTTTCTATGACCAACATACCAGAGGTGGGTTGCTGCTGGTTTTACTACTGGTTTGCAACCTGCTGCGTGCGTGTGGGCTGTTCAATGTCAATTGTTCTTTGCGCATGCGCAGAACAATTTACAGTGAACTGTGCACACGCAGTCACTAAAAACCAAAATGACAGCGGCCCAGCAGCGGCAAGGGAACCGGTTTGGGGGGTGTGGCAAGCCTGGGTTACTGCTAGTTCTGCGTCCCAGGCCTGAATTCCACTACCGGTTCGGCTGAACTGGGCCCAAACTGGGAGCAATCCACCTCTGCAACATAACTATATCCCATAGGTACATGGAACGCTGTTACCAATACCTTCCTGCTGAAGTGGTACCTACATACACATATTTTCATGCTTTCAAATTGCTAGGTGGCAGGAAATAAAGCAGGAATGCGAGCTCACAAATTGCATGGCACTTGGGTCCCGAACCCAGGCTGTCAGCTTTTCAGGTGACAAACCTAAGCATCTTTAACGGCTGAACCATCATTCCCCCTGCTTTGATACTTATGCCCACCTATTAAGAATAATTTTACTTGCTTTTGTGTGATGTCTCAATAAATATGCTCAAGTTTCCTTAGCAAATCTGACTCTATCCTATGAATTACCCTTAAAAAGGTAAAGGTTCCCCCACACACATATGTGCTAGTCATTCCTGACTCTAGGAGGCGGTGCTCATCTCTGTTTCAAAGCTGAAGAGCCAGTGCTATCCAAAGACGCCTCTGTGGTCATGTGGCCAGCATGATTAAATGCCGAAGGTGAATGGAATGCTGTTACCTTCCCACCAAAGGTGGTCCTTATTTTTCTACTTGTATTTTTACATGCTTTCAAACTGCTAGGTTGGCAGAAGCTGGGACAGGTAGCGGGAGCTCACTCCGTTATGAGGCACTAGGGATTTGAAATGCTGAACTGCCAACATTTCAGATTGACAAGCACAGCGTCTTAGCCACTGAGCCACCGTGTCTCTTCTGAATTAGCCTTATCCAACAGCAACAAAAGAGTTAAACACATGGCTTCAATATTTGTTTTCTTTATCTTTTCCTGGTAGCACTTTAAAAAAAAATTACTTCCTTTAACTATTTCTCTCTCTTTTTAATGGCTAAAGAAAGGTTTGTTTTCCCCAACTCTCCTCCTACATAAAAGAAAAATGTAAACCTTGCAATCCATTTTCCATGGGCTTCTTAAATATTCCTTGTATCCTCCTATTTAGCTTTAAAAGATATGTAGCAAGCACAAAGCTTGTTAGATATTAGCATATATCGGAGTAAGTCTCCCCTCTGGTCCGCTGCTACAGCGGGAAACAGGTATCGTTCTGATTGGTCGAGGGGCGTACCCGATCCCTATAAAAGGGGAACCCTCCGACCACAGAACAAGCTGGATCACTACTATTACTAATAAAGAGCTGTTAAGTCACTTCGTGTCCGCAGTCTGTCTCTCGTTGCCCAGATCTAACATTGGCGACGAAGGTGGGATCGAGAGGCAGATAGGACGAAGAACGCTACCTCCAGAATCTCCGGATTTGATCCAGCCCAGGAATTCGGCAGAAATTCCGGCAGCCATCTCAGATCACCGCAGCGCGGCAAATTCAAACAGAGAAGATGGCGATGCATGCTCCCCCCGCTCCTTTCGACCCAGCAAACGACGAATGGGAAGCCTTCATGATTCGTTTCGAGTGTTTCCTCGAAGCGAACGAATACACGGGGATCACCGACGCGAGGAAGAAAAACATCTTCCTCGGCTACTGCGGAAAGGAAATCTTCAATACGGCCAGAGACCTCACCGCGCCTACACCAATACAGGCAGTATCATGGACGGCGTTGCAACAGGCTCTGCAAACTCATTACGCGCCAAAACCTTCCCGCCATGTCTGCCGCAAGGAATTCAACACGAGGAACCAGAAGGCGGGAGAATCCATAAATCAATATGTTGCAGCCCTACGAAAAGGAGCAACTCACTGCGAGTTCAGGGATCTGGACGAGCACATCTTAGCGCAGCTCATCTGTGGGTTAAGAGACATTTCGCTACAAAAGAAGCTGTTGGCAAACCCGAATTTAACCCTACAGATAGCGCTAAACAAAGCAAGAGCGTCAGAGTCAGCGGAGAAATCATCGGTGACCATACAACGAGGGGCCAACGTAAACCAGCCAGCACCAAGACAAACCAGAGTACACTACGAGGACACAAGCCCCGACTACGAGAATCCCGAGTTCGAGGACAGTCACCTGATGCAGAGCAGTCACTTGAGGCCTGGGGGGAGACCCGGATTCCGTTTGCCGCCCTGCGCAAGCTGCGGAGGGAATCACCCCAGGTCTACTTGTAGGTTCAGGAACGTTGTTTGTTCGCATTGCAACAAACTTGGGCACATCGCACGAGTGTGCCGTAGCGGAGTCCCTGCCACATGGCAGCCACCCATGTACCGCCAACAGAAGCCCAACCCAGGGGCTTGGAGAAATCAAAAAGGGCGCCCAGAGAGAAATCCACAAGTGTTTACCCAGAGAGAAAATTTCCAAAGAGCTGAACGAGCGTATCCCCAGAGAGATTACTCACAAGGAGCTGAGCGAGCGTATCCCCAGAGAGAATACACACAAAGAGCTGAAAGAGCGTTCTATCAAGACGCTCAACGAGAGTATTTTCAGGATGTAGACGATGAGATAGAGTTGACCCAGAGAGAGGAGTTGCGAACGTATCTCACCACAATACATCAGGTCCGCCCTAAGCGGCCAAAAAGGCTGAGAGTCACAGTCCTCTTGGAGGGCTCACCCTGCGAGCTAGAAGTTGACACAGGATCGACCCTGACGATTATTTCATGGGCATCCAAGAAGCAGGCTATCCCTAGCCTCAGAAAGAGCCAACTACGCGCTCCAGACGTCCTGCTACGAGACTACCAGGGGAACCAAGTCCCCATCGTGGGCCAAGGCACATTCCACATCCGTTTCAAGGACATCGAAGCCCAGCTGCCTGTGACCATCGCCAGCGCGCCATTGCAGAACCTTCTGGGGCTTGATTGGTTTGAAGCCCTGGGGTTAGAAGTCACCGGAATCAACGCCGTGAGAAACAGCAACGCTGAACAGATTTTTAAGGAGTTCGAGGATGTGTTCAGCCCCGGTCTAGGTAAGTATGTGGGTAAACCAATATCATTCAATTTAGACCCCAAGGTGGCGCCAATCCGACTTAAACCGAGACGAGTGCCTTTTGCACTCCGCCCAAAAATAGATAAGGAAATAGATAAGTTAGTGGAGCAAGGAATCCTTGAGCCGGTAGATCACGCGCGCTGGGAAACACCCATCGTGACCCCAGTCAAACCAGACGGATCAGTCCGCATCTGCGCGGACTATAAATGCACAATTAATGTCGCGCTACAACAGAGCGCATATCCTGTGCCTGTAGTACAGCACTTATTGCACTCGTTGGGGCCAAGAAAGGTATTTGCTAAGTTAGACATGGCACAAGCTTACCAGCAACTGCCAGTTGATAGCGCCACAGCGGAGGCCCAGACTATAGTGACGCATAGAGGAGCATTCAAATGCAACCGGCTACAATTCGGTGTGAGTATTGCCCCAGGATTGTTCCAGAGCGTCATGGAACGACTGTTGCAAGGGATACCGGGAGTCGTCCCCTATTTTGACGACATCTTGGTGTCCGCTGCAAACGAGGAGCAATTAAATAAAAGAGTCAGAACTGTTTTGGCCAGAATCAGAGAAAAGGGTCTCCGCCTTAAAAAAGAAAAATGCCAAATTAACGTGCCTAGCGTAGAATTCCTGGGTTATAGAATCGATGGTCAGGGAATACACCCCACTTCAAAGAAAATTAAGGCGATCCAGGACGCCCCCACACCACGAAACCAGACCGAGTTGCAGGCCTTCCTCGGATTACTTAACTTCTACAGCGTTTTTCTGAGGCAGAAGGCGACCGTCGCTGAGCCACTACACCGTCTACTCCAGAGGAACGCACCATGGAAATGGGGACGATCCGAAGCTGCAGCTTTCGCCGGGGTAAAGCGCCTGCTCACCACTGACTCACTGCTTGTCCAATACAGCCAGACCCTACCGCTGGTATTGACCTGCGATGCATCACCCTTCGGAGTTGGAGCAGTCCTCAGCCACAGGATGCCCGACGGAAAAGAAGCACCCATCGCTTTCTACTCCAGAACTCTTTCATCGGCCGAAAGGAATTACAGCCAAATGGACAGGGAAGCGCTGGCTGTTGTAGCTGGAGTAAAGCGTTTCCACGAATACCTCTACGGCCGCGATTTTGAACTAATTACAGATCACAAACCATTGTTGGGACTTTTGGCGGGAAACCGCCCCACCCCGGTCTCCCTTTCTCCATGCATGACCAGGTGGACTGTTTTTCTGGCTGCGTATTCATACAAATTGATTCATCGACCGGGCTCCACTCTCGGACACGCAGATGCACTCAGCCGTTGCCCATTACCTGACATTCTGCCAGACCCCACTCCAGAAGTACCGGTATTGCTCATTGACTGTTTGGACTCTGGACCGGTTTCTTCATACGACGTTGGAAGGTTCTCCTCTAAAGACAATGTAATAAAGCAAGTTCAAACTTGGGTTTGGAGGGGGTGGCCGAAGGGAAACGTGGGCCCGGAATTCAAAATGTTTTGGGCAAAACGGGACGAACTCTCAGTGTTACAAGGTTGTTTATTGTGGGGGGATCGAGTTGTTATTCCGTATGTTTTACGTAGGAATGTATTAGATGCTTTACATATGGGTCATCCGGGGATTGTTAGAATGAAGGCGTTAGCAAGAAGTTACGTTTGGTGGCCAAACATGGACAAAGAAATAGAGGAGTGGGTGGCCACTTGCGACCCATGCCAGGAATCGAGACCAGCACCCCCGGAAGCGCCCGCCACAGAGTGGGAGAAGCCTAAAGCACCCTGGTCGCGAATACACATCGACTTCGCAGGGCCATTCCAAGGTCAGACTTTCCTTATAGTTGTGGATGCATACTCAAAATGGCTAGATGTAGTCCTAATGACTTCAACCACGGCAGAGGCAGTCATTAAGGTTCTACGGCGACTTTTCGCCACTCATGGCCTGCCCGACCTCCTAGTCTCCGATAACGGGCCCCAATTCACGGCCATGCATTTCGAAACGTTTTTAGCAGGTCAGGGAATTCGGCATGCCCTCGTCGCGCCATTCCATCCGGCATCAAACGGACAGGCGGAGAGAATGGTGCGATTCGCAAAAGAGGCCCTCGCTAGGATGGGTCCAGGTGATTGGCAAACACGCATTGACCATTACCTCCTAATTCAGCATATTACCCCAAGCGCAACGACGGGTAGGAGCCCCGCTGAACTACTCATGGGCCGCCGTCTACGGTATCACCTGGACCGTCTTCACCCAAATTACTCTGCCACAGCTCCCCCAGACTCCACAAGCAAAATTCGGTCTTTCAGCATAGGGGATTCAGTATACGCCCACAACTATGCAGGGGGAACATTGTGGATGCCGGCAAAGGTCATTGGCATCACGGGTCCACGATCGTATCTGCTGGAATTAGAAGATGGGCGGAACTGGAAAAGGCACATCGATCAACTTCGGGGTCGTCTAGCACACTCAGACCTTCGAAATGAAGACGAGATTTTCCTGCCTACAGAAAGTCAGCCACGCGAGAGCACCATCATAGAAAACTACGACACCTGCGATCCAAGCGTGGAACAAGAGAAAACGCACGAAGCAGAGCAAACCCCAGACAACGTAACCGAGAAGACTCCAGAACACCCTAGCAACGAAGGCACAAACCCTCCCGAACGTGAAACAGGAAAAGCACCCGATCCTGCAACCACTTCTAACCAACCCGAACTACGACGCTCCTCCCGAGCAAGACAAACACCCACCTACCTAAAAGACTATGTTACCTACCGCAACGTTCCATCTAGGAGGGGAGGGGTGTTAGATATTAGCATATATCGGAGTAAGTCTCCCCTCTGGTCCGCTGCTACAGCGGGAAACAGGTATCGTTCTGATTGGTCGAGGGGCGTACCCGATCCCTATAAAAGGGGAACCCTCCGACCACAGAACAAGCTGGATCACTACTATTACTAATAAAGAGCTGTTAAGTCACTTCGTGTCCGCAGTCTGTCTCTCGTTGCCCAGATCTAACAAAGCTGATCACGCATTTGCTGTCTTTACCATGTAAATGCAATGAATTAACAAGCCGACAAAAAGTGATTGCGACCTGCTGCTAACAAGCAGCTTGGTGTCTAATTTCCAGAACCAAGTTGCTGTCATTAATGAAGCTCCAAAGAGCTGGAAACAGTTATGTAAACTGAGTTGAAGTTTTCTTCTTTTGATCCAACCAGAAGAACTCAATTTCCAGCAACTTAATGTAAGCAGAAGCCAGTTTAAATGCCATTACAATTAGTAGGTCAAGATAATCTGGGTATAAAAGAGGAGAATTTTTTTACATTATATGGAAAAATTGCTATCTTGCTATCTAAAACTTTGCTCTGTGCACAATTCCAGGCAGAGGCTTTTGATGACAGGGTTTACTTCAGATTAAACATGAATAGGATTTCATTTTCTTAAATACTTTGAAGATCAGATAACCTCTGGAAATAATTTTCATTTGTATTTGGGGAAAAAAAACTTTTCTTCTTCATGAGTTTCTTGCTCAAAGCTACATTCTTGCATAAATTTACTTTTCCAATATGGCACTACTAAATCATTTAATCATGCAGTGATCACTCCCTCATAGGCTGTAGGAAGTTAGAACACCCCCCCCCCCAAACATTCTGGGAAATATAAAAAAGGCAGACTATTATATTTCCCTGGATGAGAAAAGGAGAAACATGTTTTTAAAGACAAAGCAGCTCCCTGCAGCTCCCTGCTCCCCCTTCAACTCCAGGGTGATGGGATTAAGACATGGCCCTCAGGACATGATAAGATTAGCCCTCTACCCATCTCACCACATGGCACCTGGGAAGATTACATCATCCAGCAAGGCTCAACCAAGTTTGGGACTCAGGACAGCCTACAGAGTTGTCCCTGCATGGCCCCCTGGGAGTCTGTTCATAACCTCTGAAATGGGGATCATTGTTTTGGATTTTCTAAACTGGCAATGACATTTTTATATCAGAATTTGATATCTTGCCCTTCTGTTTATCACTACAGAGTTGTCTTTAGTATTTGTGACTTCTCCTAGCAGTTGGACTAGAAATGAGAAGGGATAGATAGCTGATAAAAGATTGATGGGCTACCAGTGCTAAAGCAAAGCTGGTTTGAGTGTTTGAGTTTCAGTGGGAGAGGAGGCAGGAGGACAAAATGACAACATGCCCATCATGCCCATACAAATGAAGCGTACATGTGTCATTTCACATCACGAGATGAGCTGAGACATTTACACAATATCATCATGATGGGTATGTCTTCTTTTGATGCCTTTGGCCTCTACGGGATTCCTATGGGATGGAGAAAAACAAGTAGTAGTGTAAATTCCTACAGTTGCATCTTGGATATAATATGTCATTATTTTACTATGGTAAACAACAACATGAAGCATGGATTGTGGGCAGCAAGGTAGTAACAGCAACTGAATATTTGTGGCTCTGTCCAGATATAGTATTATATTTAGACTCAACCTTTGTGAAAGATGGAAAGATGGCTATTTTCCATCCACTTGAAGAATCCCTATTGGGATAATTTTCAAACAGAGAGCGCTGTTAGCCTGTCATAACAAGAACTTTAAAAACTGTTTTCCAGAGCTGTGTGTATAATATGCATGTGGCTGAAACAAGAAAGAGCAGCGAACGGATGAATTTCAGAAAGAACAGACATGATATTTTTTTCACCTATAGCATACCAAACACACCAGCATCTAACTATAATCTTTCCAGCACATGACTGAGTGCGCAATGCACTCTCATGCACAAAAAAACCCATCCTTTGAGTTACTGTAGCTTAGAGAAGAGAATTCTACCTGGACCACAATAGATTATCCTAAAACTGGATTAGATTTTGTCACAGTCTGTTTCCAGCACTAGGCCTAGCAATATACAATGTAAATCAAAATTCTATCCAGATCCTCAAGAATAATATTAACAATTAGAAATTCAAGTGAAGGAAGCACAGTCACGAAATAGAAAGATTTCCCTGTGGTATTGAAAATACCTCCACTCTATAAAGTTTGTTTAGCCTGCATTTCTAAAAAAGCGAATATTATACTGGGGGATCTCTATTGAACCTATTAAAAAGATAATCAATGATCAGCAGTCCAACCAGGGCATTTGTTTGTTTGTTTGTTTATTTGCTGCTCAACTCAAATGGACTCAAGCAGTATACAAAACTAAAACACCCCCCTCCCACACACACATACCTAAAAACAGATTAAAACCATTAAATTAGATGGACAGGCCAGACTAAAATGATCTAATTAACAACAATAATCAACAAACGAAAGCAGGAGTCTTGGACAAATTATAAACACCAAGTCACGTCTGGGACCAAAACCAGCTTTTCAAAGCTTTCCAGAATCCTAGAAAACAATGTGCCATCCAAACCTCTGAGATATATTGGAAAAAGCATATCTATGTGAACAGCGCTGGGCTGCACTTGCCATAACAATCGGTTCGCTGGTTATGAACATGTGTGCATGCATGCGTGCAATTTGCTCGCACGCAGCTCTTCGGGGCTGAAATGGAACTTCAAACACGTAGCTAATCAACTCAGGCAGCTCCAGTGAGTACAGGAGGCATAGCAGGGAACTTACCTGGGCAGCATGGTTGGGGGGAACGAGCCAGAAAGTTAGTTATAAATGGAAAGGAGAGCGCAGGGGTAGATGGGTGGGCCCAGCCAGTGATCACAATTACCGGTTCACTCAAACCGGTCCAACAAGGCAGCAGCCCACCACTGTATGTGAGGGTATATGAGATTATTCCTCAAAGCAGGAATCATGCCTAAGAAGGAATTATTGAAGCATCTTTTAAAAAATAATAATTTAACCAAAGGAAGTCTTATTTAAGAATGAGAGACAAAACTATCTGGAAGAGTCAACAAGCAAAATGGCTTCATGTGTGGGAGACATGATAGCAGTGTTCCAATATCTCAGGGGTTGCCACAAAGAAGAGGGAGTCAAACTGTACTCCAAGGCACCTGAGGGTAGAACAAGAAGCAATGGGTGGAAACTAATCAAGGAGAGAAGCAACTTAGAACTGAGGAGAAATTTCCTGACAGTTAGAACAATTAATCAATGGAACAGCTTGCCTCCAGAAGTTGTGAATGCCCCAACACTGGAAGTCTTTAAGAAGATGTTGGATAGCTATTTGTCTGAAACGGTATAGGGTTTCCTGCCTAGGCAGGGGGTTGGACTAGAAGACCTCCAAGGTCCCTTCCAACTCTACTATTGTATTGTATTGTGTGTGTGTGTTGGCAGGAAAGTCACCCTGAGGTAACTAATGATATAGACCAATGTTTCTCAAGCTCAGCAATTCCCTGGTGTATGGATTTCATACCCCAGAATTCCAGTCAGTGATGAGAATTCTGGGAGTTGAAGTCCACATACTTAGAAGTTGTCAATGTTTCAATAACACTGGTATAGACAAAAAGCAGATATAGGGAAAGAAAAGAGGGAAAGTGGAGCATATCCTTAACTTTCCCACTGTCCATTTGGGGCATAGTTTCTGGGGTATTGAAGACTCAATGGTAGTGAAATTACACTTATTTCACTGTCTACCAGAAACGTCTTTCTACATCTTGGGTGGGACAAACAAACTAAACTAAATTAATACAGTTCTATACTCAAAACTGCTAATATTTAAAAGCTAGTGTAGGGACTTCAGAACTAACCTTGAAGAGGCCATTGTGAAGCAAAGGAATTTCACAAGACTGGAAAAAAGAAGTGTGTTCCATCCACATGTTCACTTTATCTCTTACAATATGCATCAGAATACCATTATTATTATTATTATTATTATTATTATTATTATTATTATTATTATTATTATTATTATTATTATTATTATTATACGATTGTATCACAGCGGCCAGTTGATTCACCGGATTTGGCATTGATTACTAGTCGGGCCCCACCCAGGGGCCTAGGACGTCGTAACGTATTTTCGTAATATACGTGCAGATCCAAGCAGTGCAGCTTTTTGCATTTGACTGATGGTGATTTGGTCAAGTTTTAACTGTTTTAAATGTAATTCCAGGGCTTTTGGAATAGCACCCAGTGTGCCGATTACCACTGGAATTACCACTGCTGGTTTGTGCCATAATCGTTGGATTTCAATTTTTAAGTCCTGGTATTTCGCGACTTTTTCATGTTCCTTCTCCTCAACTCTGCTATCACCTGGTATTGCGATGTCTATGATTGTAACCTTCTTTTTCTTAACCAGTGTGATGTCTGGTGTGTTATGCGCTAGTACTTTGTCTGTTTGTATACGAAAATCCCACAGGATCTTGACCATCTGATTTTCGGTGACTTTTTCAGGCTTATGTTCCCACCAGTTTGTTGTTGTTTTAATATTATAATTTTTGCACAAATTCCAGTGGATCATTTGTGCTACTGAATTGTGCCGCAATTTATAATCAGTCTGCGCGATTTTTTTACAGCAGCTGAGTATGTGGTCAACAGTTTCATCAACTTCTTTGCAGAGTCTGCATTTGGCATCATCAGAGGATTTTTCGATGTTGGCCTTAATGGCATTTGTTCGGATAGCTTGTTCTTGCGCAGCCAGGATTAGTGACTCTGTTTCTTTCTTTAATGTACCTGTTGTTAACCATAACCAAGTTTTTTCACTATCCACTTTATCTTTTATTTTTTCCAGAAATTGACCATGTAAGGCTTTGTTCTGCCAACTCTCCATTCTTGATTTTATCACATCTTTTCTGTATTCTTGTTTCGTCTGTTGGGCCTTCAGTAGATTTTTGTTCTTTACTTCGATTAATAGATGTTCTTGACTTTCTTTTAAATAATCAGCTAGTGCATGTTTTTCTTCTTCAACTATTTGCTTCACTTGTAATAATCCTCTGCCACCTGATTTTCGGGGCAGGTATAGTCTATCAGTGTCACCACGTGGATGTAAACTGTAGTGCATTGTCATTAGTTTCCTTGTTTTTCGGTCCAAAATGTCCAAATCAGCTTGTGTCCAGTTAACTATACCAGCTGTGTATCTTATAACTGGTATTGCCCAGGTATTTATGGCCTTGATTGTATTTCCATCATTTAATTTAGATTTCAAAATTTTCCTAACTCTGTTGGTGTACTCTCTCCTGACAATATTTTTTACTTGTCCATGTTTGATGTTATCCAACTGCAAAATGCCTAAGTATTTGTAGGCTTCATTTTCGTTGCATTTAATTAGTTGGCCATTGGGCATTTCAATTCCCTCACATGTAGTGATTTTGCCCCTTTTTATGGATACAGTGGCACATTTTTCCATGCCAAACTGCATTGAAATATTGGTGCTGAATACTCGGACAGTGTTTGTCAGTGATTGGATTTCTATTTCTGACTTTCCATAGAGTTTCAAATCATCCATATATAATAAATGTGAAATTTTTTCAGCTTCTTTGGCTGTTTGGTAGCCTAATTTCATTTTTTTTTAAGATTACTGATAGTGGGATCATCGCAATGATGAAGAGAAGAGGTGAAAGTGAATCACCCTGGAAAATTCCTCGCTTGATATTAACCATTCCATAGTTCTCATTCCCTACTGCCAACTCAGTTCTCCATTGTTTCATCGCCTTTTCAGTGAAGGATGTGATATTTTTACTAATGCCAGTTGTTTCTAAGCATTTTATGATCCAACTATGTGGCAATGAGTCAAATGCTTTTTTATAATCAATCCAGACCATATTCAAGTTTGTTTTTCTTTTCTTACAATTTTCTAATATCATTTTATCAATTAGGAGCTGATCTTTTGTGCCCCTACTCCTTCTTTTGTTGCCTTTTTGCTCTACTGGCAAGATGTTGTTTGTTTCCAAATAATCCATAATGTTATCTGCAATAATGCCTGTGAGTAATTTAAAGGTTGTTGGCAAGCATGTTATTGGTCTGTAGTTTTCAGGTATTGTTCCTTTAGTTGCATCTTTCTGAATCAAGTATGTTTTTCCAGTTGTCAACCATTCATCAATTTGACCATTTTGTAAAATTTCATTCAGTTGCCTGGCCAACATTGCATGTAAACTGGTCAGATATTTGAGCCAGAAACCATGTAATTGATCATTTCCAGGTGATGTCCAATTCTTTACTTTTTTTACTCGATTTTTGACCATCTCAGTTGTTATTTCTAATACTTGCATTTGTTTGTTACCAATGCTTTCCTCAAAGTCACGTATCCACTTTGCTTCCTTATTGTAGTCCTTTGCATTTTCCCACAATTTTTTCCAGAATTCAGCTGTGGCCTGCTTTTCTGGTTTTTGACTTTTGGTGCCACCATTCACATTAAGACTTTGATAAAAACACCGTTGGTCTGATCGAAATTGTTGATTTTGTTTATACTGGATGATTCGTGCCTCATATCTTTCAATTTTTCTAGCTGTTGCTGTTATCTGCTGTTTTACAATCTCTACAGCTTCATTGATGTTTCTTGTATCCAATCTATATCTTCTGATTAGCTGATCTATGATTTTTCTGTTTTTAAGCCGTTGCTCATGCATGTTCTTTAAGTTGCTAGCATCTGCCCTTAATTTTTTTACTTTTTGTTCTAATCGGATTTTCCACTTTGGCTTTGAGGCTTTTTCTATTGTGTGATTAGGTACTTTGATTTTAATGCCTAGTTCATTAGTGACTATTACAGCTGCACTGTACATTAACTGATTTGTTTCCAAGATGGATCCCGATTCAATTGTTGAAAGCACCGCATTAACCATTTTCATGATAGGACCCAAAATTTTCTTAGGGACAGTTTTTAATGATGGTAAACGTTGCCTTTCCTCCCTAGCCAGAAAATGCTCCATGATCTTGTCCTTCAGTTCATTTTGTTTTTGAGTTGGTTCATCAGTTGGTTCAATGGTAAGTAGTTCTGGTGGTAGTGTTTTTATTTCCTCTCCGGCAGCTTCCTCTGAGAGTTCTCCTATGATTTCTTTAGTTGTGTCATGAGTATCACTTATTTCCTCTTGTGATGTTGTTGTTGTTTTTTTGCAATTTGCCTGAATTTCCTCAAGTTCAACTTCGCTAAACACTTTATTTCGTATAATAAATCGCCTTTGATCTGCTAGTCGTTGTCCACTAACATTTGAATCTGGATATTGTTGTTTCCATAAATCATACATTCGCTTTAAATAGCCTCTTTTTTTTGGCTCTGAGTTGTAATAACAGGCCATTATGGCACGATTTTCATCTGCACTATATTTCTGTCGTTTTGTTGGCTGGTCCACTTGTAGCCCACTTGTCGACGGATGCCCAGGGACCTCAACATCCGCCGCGGCCCTTGTTAACCCGCGCGACGACCGATGCGGTATAGAATTTTTATTCGTTTCTTTCACCATGTTGTATGGGTTGGCGAGTTTTTTTATGGGGCCAGGTTGCCAACCTGACCCCAACCCTCCTCCTTTCTCATCCGGGCTTGGGACCGGCAATGGCGGAGTTGTTGTTATTATTATTATTATTATTATTATTATTATTATTATTATTATTATTATTATTATTATTATTATCCATCAGATGAATACTGAATTTACCAGTATCCTTGTAAAAAGTTTGAACATTGTTGGCAGACAAGTAATTGGGCGATAGTTGCTTGGTTCTGTGCCTTCATTTCTGGATCCTTCATTATCAAGAATGTTTGGCCAGCTGTTAACCATTCTTTGCTTGTTGCATTTTGAAGCATTTGATCAAATTGAGTGGCCATGCGATGATGTAGGCTGGTCAGGTGTTTTAGGCAGTATCTAAGCAGTTCATCCAGGCCAGGTGTAGTTCCGATGGCCAGGTCACGCTATTTCATGATTTTTTCCAATTCTTTTTCTTTGACTCTGGCATTTACTGGTACTGTGATACCACTAAACTGTATACTTCGGCCTTCAACAACTGTGATATCTGGTGTGTTGTGTTGCAAATGACGATCTGCCTGCATTCAAAAGTCCCACAAGATCTTCACCTTCTCATTTTTGGTAATTTTTTCCACTTTGTGTTCCCATGACTTTTCGGATATACGTGGTTGTTGTTGTTGTGATGATGATGATGATGATGATGATGATGATGATGACGACGACGACGATGTGGTTAATCTTTGGTGCAATTCACAGTCTTTGGGACTGATTGGTAGCTCAACAGCTCAAGTCCTAACCAAGGACTTAGGAACTGTTAAGGTAACGTCGGAGGATAAAAGTTGTTCCAAATAGGGTGGTTTTTTGTAGAGTCAGAATGTTCAAGTCAGGTAAATTTAGAATTTTCAAATAGTGAAGTAGCCCTTTAGGTATTGCTCTAAGGGCTCCAATTATAATTGGGACAAAACATGATTTCTTTTTCCACAGTCGCTCAACCTCAATTTGCAAGTTCCGGTATTTTGTGATTTTTTCTTGCTGTTTATCTTCAATTTGTGCATCACCTGGTATTGCAATGTCAATGAACCATACTTTTTTTCTTTTCAACTATTGTTATGTCAGGTGTGTTGTAGGCTGTCAATCTGGATTCTGAAGTCCCACAAGATCTTGACTTTTTCATTCTCTAAAGCCTTCTTAACCTGATGGTCCCAGTGGTTTTTGCAGTACTCAAATCCAAACTTTTGGCACAATTTCCAGTGAATAATCTTAGCAACGCAGTCATGGCGTTGTAGGTAGTCAGTTTGTGAAATTTTGCTGCACCAGCTGATCAAGTGGTCAACTGTCTCATCTTTCTCATTACAGAGGTGACATTTGCTGTTGGTGGTAACATGTTGAATTTTTGCCTTCATGCAGTTTGTGGCTAAGGCTTGTTCTTGAGCTGCCAAAATAAAGCCTTCTGTTTCTATTTTCAGTACTCCTGATCTTAACCAGTTCCAAGTTAGTTTTTGGTCAGCTTTGCCTTCAATACTTTTCAAGTATTGGCCATGCATAGCTTTGCTTTTCCAATTTTCAGCTCACTTCTCAATTACTTCTTTTTTATATTCAGCTTTTAACTTAATTGTCTTCAAAAGGCCTCCTTTCTTTACTTCCTTAATTATTGGTTTTTCACTTTTCTGGATGTAATCATTCAAACTGTGTCTTTCTTCTTCCACAGTCTGTTTTACTTGTAGGAATCCTCGACCACCTTCTGCTCTTGGTAGATACAATTGGTCAACATCACTTTTAGGGTTCAAAGCATGATTCATTGTCATAAGCTTCCTTGTTTTTCTGTCCAAATTGTCCAACTCCATCTGGGTCCAGGCAATTAATCCTGCAGAGTATCGAATTACAGGTATAGCCCAGGTATTTATGGCTTTTATGATGTTTCCTCCACTCAGTTTGGACTTTAATATCTTGCGAATTCGTCGAATCTACTTGGCTGAGTTTAATTCCTTGACTTTATTATGCATTAAGTCAGAGGCCTCTAAAATCCCCAAGTACTTGTAGCCTTCTTCTGGTTTTACTGCCTTTATCATTTCTTCATTCTCAAGTTGTATTCCATCATCTTCTATCAACTTGCCTGCCTTGGTTGGCATATTATTATTATTATTATTATTATTATTATTATTATTATTATTATTATTATTATTATTATTATTATTATTATTATTATTATTATTATTATTATTATTATTTCATTAAACATGAAACTCAGTTAACTGAACATTCAAAATCATCACAAATACCATTGACTGGTTATTACTACTACTACTACTACTACTACTACTACTACTACTACTACTACTACTACTACTACAATAACAACAAAATAGCTAGAAGTGTTCGTTCTGACTACTAAGGTATGTTTTAGTATATTTTTTGCATTTTACTTCCTGTTCACTTCATAGTTTAATTACAGATAGATAATAAAGAGGAGCATCACACTGGAGGTAGTTGATGAATTAAAAAGGGAATCCCACCTCACTGCCCCCCATACATCCTGTTCCCTCCCTCCTCAATATTTTAATTATGGTTTTATCTGGATTGGGATTTCTATTTTTATTGCTTTATAAACATTTACATTATGATTTAAATGTTTGATGCTGTAAACTGCTCAGAGTTGTTTTGTTAAGAAATAGCTGGCAAATAAATGAAATAAATAACTAAATAAATAAATAGGAAGGATAGAGAGAACACTTTTTATGTCTGACGAAATAGAGCGTAGCTCACAAATGCCTACAGCCACAATACATTTTGTTTTAAAGCACTGCAAGGATCTTTGTTGTGTTGGCTAGGCAGTGTCTCTTTACCTCTCACTGAATAGACTTCCATGGTGATAAGATAGTTAAAACTGGTGTTCCTGAAAAAAAACAGCCATTAAATAAAAGCACTGAAGCACAATCAATTTATTATAGAATGGAACTTACTGTATATCTTTATTTCAGTACACTCAAAATTGTGTTTTAAAGCCTCGGATATAAGATTTGGCACTTATATATATTACTTCTATTAAATGCTTGTCAATATAGTTCTCTTTAGCAGTCATTACTATTTGTTGCCATCCGTTTCCTTGGAGATAGCCTTATAAAACTATTGTCCAAGTTTTACACACCCCAATTAATTACAGCCTGCAAGACACACACACACACACACACTGATTTATTTTTATCTAGAGTTCAGGCAGATAACCATGGTGATAAGCATAGTACTAACGCCTTTAAGGATGCTACCTGGATAAGCTGTTGCATCAGACAATGGAGATTTTGAGCAATGCTAGTATATATCCTGTGATCTTAGAAAATGGATCAAGAAAAGCTTCCCAATGAATATTTTGTATGAATATTGTAATATTTTGTAATCAGAACATTAAAAAAAATTCCTTTGCAAACCAACAAACAAGCAACAAAAAATTCTCTTTTTTCAGATGGGGTAAGGAAGAGGTTTGCTGCTAACATATATATATGTTAGCAGCAAACCTATTATATATCCACACACACACACACACACACACACACACACACACATTGGATGCAAAAAAAATAGCCCCACTTAAATTATAGCTTGGATATATATTCAATTAAATTAATTTGGATAGTAGAACCATGAAATATGGTTCATTGAGGCTGTAGACCAGAAACAGTCAAGTTGGGTTCCAGGAAACCGTAGTAATTTTTGGATGCTTATCAAATGTAGCTCAGTAAGCAATGGTGCACAGGATTTCTGAAAACCTACTTCTTTGCAACATATTTCATTTATCTAGGCAGAAAAGAAGCTCAATTATTCAATGCAACCACATCAGTGGCATACCTAGAATGATCAGAAACTCAGTCAAACCCAATTAAAACTTTTTTGAATATTTTTTTTTATTATTTTCAAAACAAACACAACACATAAAATCTTCCTTCTTTACATACTCTAGAAAGTGTATCTGTTGGTTACAAAAAGGCTTTCGTGCATCTCTTCCACAGTCAACAAACATAATTCATATTAACTCAAGTATTTTAACTCAGATATTTATACATGTTACCATCATCATACCTCCATTTTCATTTGACTATAATTGTTTAAACGTCCATCATAAAATATACCAAGATTTAATACATAACCGCATACTGGCATTTCATTTACTATTTCTAAAATCCTCCAATAACACTGAATCCTTATGTCCTATTCTAGCTAAACATCCATAATATTTAATAACAAAATTTTCTAATCCTCCTTTCCAAATCACTGTTTACAATTTACATCCAGTTTCCTTATGTTGTACCCATACCTGTATATACGTTGTTATCATTCCTCCTTTATTTAACTATATCCTGTATCATAACATTTCCCCCCTAATAATCAAGACTTAACTGTATCTAACATAGTTCTTTTTTAATTAACCTTTATATATAATCCAAAAGGATTTCTAATCTTCCTTTCATGGGTACCATTCAATATTCATATCCCATTATTACTTATCATAACACTACACATTATATACATTACTATCATTATCAATTATCTATTTAACTATATTTATTGTCACTAAATTTCACTAAGTTTAACTAGTTTTAAATTATACTCTTCCATCTATCAACCTGTATCTTTCCAGTACAAAACAGTCTCATATTTTCTGCCATTTGGGGTATCAGTCCTCTAATCATCTCCTTAATCAACTTTGTATGGACTCCTCTTAGCAACTCCTTGCTTATAAAGTCTATCATGTAATTTCGATGCCCTTCTTCTGTTTCCTTAATCAGCTTATCTTTGATTGTCAGTAGTGTTATCAATGATGTTGCTAATAAAATTTCTCTCTTTAAATCCATAAATTCTTTTGTTTTTTCTTCTTCTGTGTCTTGCCATCTAGGGTAGATTTCCCCTCCATTTAATTCCTCTTTCAGTATTCCACTCTTTCCATTTTCAGAGACAAACCAATCAGCATAAATATCAGCAAATTTAATTTCTTTATAGTCATTTTCCTCTTCGATTTTTAGGATTCTAACCACTTTTTCCACTTGATAAACATCTCCAACTTCTTCATCATATTTTACTGTTAGATGCTCTAAGTCTTCCAACTTCTTCTCTATCCTCTCAAATGTGCTTGATAATTTCTGTATTTCTAAGAATATCTTTTGCAGACTTAAAACTTCTTTCTGCTGTTGAAATTGTGCCATTATCTCCAGGTAACAAATACTGCTTCTCTAGCTTGGAAGGTTTTAACAAGATTAAGCATAGATTTACAATAAAGATTTATTTTCACTTTTCTCTGGTTAAAGATATACTTCAAAGGGACATCTGTATGCTTTTCTTCTTATCATTCTCTATAAAAAAGCAGTGAGACCTTGGAGTGCCAAGCCAGGATAATCAGTGAGAAAAGTAAGAGTGTTTCATTTCCAATACACAAACCTCCAGTCTCTGAGTAGCAGTGTTATTGTTGCAATTTTCTTTGTTTCTTTTTGTATCTTGTTTGCATTTCAAGTTTAAAAAAAAGTCCGATTCTTGAATGAGTTAAAAGAACACCCACAGTAATGAAAGAGGAGAATTTTAGTTCATAGGTTACAAAGAATAATAAAAGAAAAAATAGAAGAAAACTTAATCCATTCATTTTAAAAGGCTTGCATAAATTCCATCCATCAACATAGCATTTAAAAAGTAAGATAACCCACTGTCCAAAACCATTCCAAACTTAATTCTGTCGCTCATTTCTTCTGTTCTCCAATTTAAATTAATTTTAAGTTTTTTATAGGCAGTCTCTTTTAAAGCGGTAAAAATTCCTCACCAGCTGGAAACACTTTCTCTTTCTATATCCTTCCGTTTTGGAGGCACCCCGACTTCATCAGCCTGGTGGCTGGATTTTTTGTCGCCGGCTTGAAGAAGTTCTCTTGGATCGATCAGGGACTTTGCGATGTCCCTGAGATCAGCAAGACATATTCTTCCTATTCACCATCTCTGTGGGATGGTTTAAATCAGATTAGGAACACAAATTGAAATAGGGAAGAAAATGGTAAGTGAGCACCTATCTACCCTAGACGAGTTCAAATCACCAGGACTGGATGGATTACACCCCAGGATTCTGAAGGAACTAGCAGACGAGATCTCAGAACCACTGAATTATATCTTTCAGAGATCCTGGAACACCGGGGAACTACCAGAGGACTGGAAAAGAGCTGATGTGGTTCCCATCTTCAAAAAAGGGAAAAAAATAGATCCAGGAAACTACAGACCTATCAGCCTGACCTCAATATCAGGAAAGATTCTGGAAAAAATAATCAAGCAACGAATTTGCAAACACCTAGAAGCAAACAAAGTAATATCCAAAAGCCAACATGGATTTGTTAAAAACAGATCATGCCAGACTAATCTTATTGCATTCTTTGATAATGTGACAAAATTAGTGGACCAGAGGAATGCCGTTGATATAGTTTACTTGGACTTCAGTAATGCTTTTGATAAGGTAGACCATAACCTACTACTAGATAAAGTAGAAAAAAGTGGGTTGGACAGCATCACCACCAGATGGATTCGTAACTGGCTGACCAACCGCACTCAACGGGTAGTCCTCAATGGAACTGCATCTACATGGAGGGAAGTATGCAGTGGAGTACCCCAAGGCTCTGTTTTAGGCCCAGTACTCTTCAACATCTTCATCAATGATTTGGATGAGGGAATAAATGGGGAACTCATCAAATTTGCAGATGACACCAAGCTGGCAGGAATAGCCAACACTCCAGAAGATAGGCTTAAGATACAGAAGGATCTTGACAAACTTGAACATTGGGCACTATCTAATAAAATGAAATTCAATGGTGAAAAGAGTAAGGTTCTACATTTAGGCAACAAAAATGGAATGCACAGGTACAGTATAGGTGGTACCTTGCTCAGTAGTAGTAACTGTGAAAGGGATCTTGGAGTCCTAGTGGACAACCATTTAAATATGAGCCAGCAGTGTGCAGCATCTGCCAAAAAAGCCAACGCAGTCCTAGGCTGCATCAACAGAGGGATAGAATCAAGATCACGTGAAGTGTTGATGCCGCTTTATAATGCCTTGGTGAGGCCACACTTGGAATACTGCATTCAGTTCTGGTCGCCACGATGTAAAAAAGATGTGGAGACTCTAGAAAGAGTGCAGAGAAGAGCAACAAAGATGATTAGGGGACTGGAGACTAAAACATATGAGGAACGGTTGCAGGAACTGGGTATGTCTAGTTTAATAGAAAGAAGGACTAGGGGAGACATGATAGCAGTGTTCCAATATCTCAGGGGTTGCCACAAAGAAGAGGGAGTCAAACTATTTTCCAAGGCACCTGAGGGTAGAACAAGAAGCAATGGGTGGAAACTAATCATGGAAAGAAGCAACTTAGAACTGAGGAGAAATTTCCTGACAGTTAGAACAATTAATCAGTGGAACAGCTTGCCTCCAGAAGTTGTGAATGCCCCAACACTGGAAGTCTTTAAGAAGATGTTGGATAGCCATTTGCCTGAAACGGTATAGGGTTTCCTGCCTAGGCAGGGGGTTGGACTAGAAGGCCTCCAAGGTCCCTTCCAACTCTACTATTGTATTGTATTGTATTGTATTGTATTGTATTGTATTGTATTGTATTGTATTGTATTGTATTGTATTGTATTGTATTGTATTGTATTGTATTGTATTGTATTGTATTGTATTGTATTGTTTAGGTCTGATTGGACCACCCAGCAGCAAAAGTATCAGTTGTGGTCTTGGAGCATCGAGACCGCACGTCCGTATCGTCGTGAAGTTGGCTCCTCCTCCTCAATTAAAACTTTTGACCAAAGAATGTGACACTCTGTGAATATAGCATTTCGTGACGTGCTGGGAAATGAAATCAGTAAAAGGGATGTTACTGAGAAGCCATTAAAAACCAGACTAGGAAATACGGTCATAGAGAAAAAGCATAAAAAACAGGATGTTTAGCACAGATATATATTTGCAACTATTTAATCAAAATTGATTAGATGCTCTGTTGATTTACATATACAGCTTGGTATAAAAAAATGCATTAGTTTCAGAGATTTACTTTTTAAAAAGTTCCTTGTATTTAACATTCCATCAGTTTAGTCTACCTTACATTATGCCCATTAGTAAAAACAAAAATGACACACTGAACAAAAATCATAAAATGACATCTTGCATGGATGTGGCTCTCATGCACAGTACCAGAAATAAATTATTTTTTTAGCACCTCGAGTGCTAATTGTTTTTATTTATGCAAAGATTCAGACCAGGTAGAAACACACAAAGACTTAAAACTTCTACTGTATCATTCATTTCTTGAATCAAAAGCTCTTCATCTTTTCCTCATACTTTTCGATACACATCTGCATCCTTTTCAATACACATCAGGCCTTACTGATAATTCAAAGTCCAGCTGTCAGGATGATTTTGACTATCCAAAGAACTGTAATAGAAAACCGAATATTTATGGTATTCATTCTATGTGACCACTCTGAAGTACTCCAATTCCCATGTATTTTTTAACCTTCTGACATAGCTTGGCCAATTCTTACTTATTTTTTTCCTCATGTCCCTTGGGGCTTTTTGCTTGACTAACTCTACCTTGCCTATAAACCTCCACTTAACCTCTAGAAAATAGCAAAAAGATATGAACAACTTCTATATACGGTGGTTCCTAAACCATTAGTTTATCCAGTTCATTTAGGATCTGTTTCTCAATTTAAAAAGTTTCTTTTGAAAACCCTACCTTGGGTTTTAAGAACTGTCTCTTATTCAGACTTTATAGATATCTTCATTCTGACCATTTCACCATGTGGCATAAACGAAATTCTACCAGAACAAACCCTTCTGCTACTGGGATCTGCTTTCAGTTTTTCTCACATATTTTACCTTTTATATTTGTCCATTCTTTTTTGAGTACCCTGTCAGAAATACTTTCTGCAGATATCCATTTTATACAGAGTTCCCTGTGTTATTTGCAAAGTGAATCATTAACATCCGTAGTTACTATGCCCTAATAAGCAAACAACTGGCCCCTTCCAACACCTGGTGCCTAATTTTGTGAGGTACGCTGCCTTTCCAAAAATTATTAATTCTCTGTGCAGTGTGTATCTCAGCCTGGGCATCTTGATTTACAGATTTGTAATTTGCTATTTGTTATGGGCGGATTCCCAAGTGATCTATCAGTGAAAACCAGGTGTTTGCTTCAATTGGCATCAGAACCATTGGAGGAAGTAAAACTCAAGCTACTGTTCTCAGTGGATGACAATAGAAATGATCATCATTTAACCACCTTAAAAGCAATAGCACTTAGACTTATAGACCACTTCATAGTGCTTTACAGCCCTCTCTAAACAATTTATAGAGTCAGACATTGAACAATTACATTTATTGCTACAGTTTGATAAATGAAAGGGTATAATCTAAAACTAGTTAAACGTAGTGAAATTTAGGGACAATAGATATAGTTAAATAAATAATTGATAATGATAATAATGTATACATATGTATTGCTATGATAAGTAATAATTGGATATGAATATTGAATGGTACCTATGAAAGGAAGATTAGGATTTTTTTGGTTATATATAAAGGTTAATGAAAAAGAACTAAGTTAAATTTAGTTAAGTTTTATTTATTAGGGGGAAAATGTTATGATAAAGGGCACAGTCAAATAAAAGAGGGATAGTGATAACAATGTATATACATACATGGGCACAACATAAGGAAAGTGGATGTAAATTGTAAACAATGATTTGGAAAGGAGGATTAGAAAACTTTGTTACTAAATATTATGGATGTTTAGCCAGAATAGGCCATAAGGATTCAGTGTTATTGGAGGGATATTAGAAATAGCAAATGAAATGCCAGTATGTGGTTATATTTTAAATCTTGATATATTTTATGATGAAGGATGTTTAAACAATTATAGTCAAATGAAAATAGAGGTATGATGATGGTAAAATGTATAAATATCTGAGTTAAAATACTTGAGTTAATATGAATTATGGTTGATGACGGTGGAAGAGATGCACGAAAGTCTTTTGTAACCAACTGATACACTTTCTACAGTATGTAAAGAAGGAGGATTCTTTGTGTTGTGTCTGTTTTGAAAATTATATATATATATATATATATATATATATATATATATGTATGTATGTATGTATGTATGTATGTATATGTGTGTGTGTATGTATGCATGCATGTGTGTGTGTGTGTGTGTGTGTGTGTGTGTGTATTCTGGACAGATGTGCAGAAAAGAGCAACAAAGATGATTAGGGAAAAGAACAATTGCAGGAATTTATTTTGTCTAGTCTAATGAAAAGAAGGACTGGGGGTGACATGATAGCAGTGTTTCAATATCTAAGCCATTCTCCAAAGCACCTGAAGACAGGACAAGAAACAATGGATGGAAACTACTCAAGGAGAGAAGCAACCTAGAACTAAGGAGAAATTTCCTAACGGTGAGAGCAATCAACCAACAGAATAGCTTGCATTCAGAAGTTGTGGGTGCTCCATCCCTGGAGGCTTTCAAAAAGAGACTGGACAACCATTTGTCTGAAATGGTGTAGAGTCTCCTGCTTGAGCAGGGGGTTGGACTAGAAGACCTCCAAAGTCCCTTCCAACTCCATTATTTTTTAATTTCTAATTCTGAATGTCTTTCCAATGTATACAGTTTAATATACCATTATCAAACAGCCTCCATTCTGGTGGGAAAGCCTAGTTTAGCAAATAGAAGGAAAGGCTGCATTGTACCAGTTACCCTTGTGGCTCTGAGGAGGTTGAATCAATAGAATATGAACTTCTAGTTGTGTGTTCTGAAGCTGACAGATACACAATGCTGTCTTACTACCCCAATTATACAGCTGTTCCCATTTTACTTTATGTTGCAAAGCTTGCTATTTCAAGGAGAGGGAGGGAGGGAGGGGGGAGGAGAGAGAGAGAGAGAGAGAGGGAGGGAGGGATGGATGGATGAATTTTTTACCGTCACCTGCAGGATCAGAAAAAATGTACTCCTGATTAGTAGGAATTTCTCTATTTTAATTATACATCTAGGATAAATGTATGACTCTTAGATTTGTGGTTATTTTATGCCCATTTATATTATTGTGTGAATGGATATGCACTTAATAAAATTATTTGATTTATTCAAGGTCTACACTTACTGTGGATATTTACTACTGTATTTTAGAATCCTATTTAACACTGTTCTTTCTCCTGCTGCTTCTTATTTGGGACTATTTCTCTCTCCTCCTGTTTGGATAGCTTTTCCTCTTCAATGGGTTAATCATATAAAGACAAATACCACCTCCTCTCCATTATATTTCAATGGATGGATCAAGTAACCAGGTAGTAAATTAACACACATGTCAGGAGGTTCTAGAACAGGGATGTCAAACTTATGTCATCATGCCGTCGCCACTTGACGTATTGGGACTTTTCCCCCTTTCACTAAAGCGGGCGTGGGCATGGCCAGAGCATGAGGCCGCCCGCGAGTTTGACAGCACTTTTCTAGAATGAGGAAATGACTTATGAGGAATGAGGAAGTGCCTTAGTATGTATGTATGTAGTATGTATGCATGCATGTATGTATGTATATATCAATGAATAAATATAAAAATAAAAATAAAAAACCCCAGAAAGTAATTAAGGTGAAAACATACATTAAACCAAAGAGAAATGGACCCTACTGTGCTATTTATAAGTAGTATAACCTTCTGAATGCTGATATGTGGTCCTGAAGAACAGATTCAACAATCATTGTTAAACAACATTTTCTCTTTACTTGTTGGCTTTCTCTACTTACTAGATACAGAATCATTATTCCACAAGACTTACATAAGTGATCCAACTTTATCATTAGCAATACATAGTTTATTATGTAGTTAAAGTAGTGTGTGTGTGTGTGTGTGTGTGTGTATGTATATACGTGTGTTTGTTTTAAATGTATTTAAATATAGTGTAGAATCAATGAAAAGAAAAATTAGAAATCCTTGACCAGGGAATGGTACTTTATTAATTAAGTGCCAGCCTTTTGGGGGGGGGGGGAAACAAACCCCATGTCTCTCCTCTGGAGGACCATTGTTCTTATTTGTGTTGATATTAACTCCTTTATTTATAATCCAATATCCGCAATGTTTTTATAAGGCTTATTCAATCATTCACAATAATCGGCACTCTGGGTAAAATTTGGAAATTACTCCTAACACACTGTCATTTCCGAAAGGAAAGACATTTTCGTCTCTACAAAGTTAGGACTGATGCTAGTTTCTCATTAGAAGTTCCATCTTCACGCTCCTCCAAGCTTCAGTTAAAAAAATAATAATTCTTTCCATTTGAACTTATATTGGCTTCCATCTACCTCAGGCTAGAGAATTTGATGAAAACCTGCTTGACATCTGTTAAGCAAAATGGAGTGAGTTAATAGAAGATGCAAAGACATCGTGTTACCCACAGGACAAGGAGAAGGTTTTGGACAAGGCCACCTGGCTAAAATAGGGAATGTTTGCATGCTGCTTCTAATCTTCTTTTTTTGGGGAGGGGGTGTTTACTCAAAAGTGAACAAGAATAGCTTTTTTCTTGGGTGTGCATCATAGGAAATATCAATTCTCACCAGCCTGCAAGACTGAGCTGTACGTAAATAACCAGCCGTGCATTGCAGCAACATAACTATACTATTCATTGGATGTGAAAGGATCTGCTTTAAAACCAGATGACATAATTGAAACAGTGCATTCTTCTTTGTGTTATGCCATACCGGAAGGGGCGGGAGGAAACCCTCCAAATAATTTTAAACAATTCTCCT